>NW_027175865.1:2316335-2516335 GCF_023055335.1 Clinocottus analis
ATAAAGCTCTCGTTGCAGACTGACCCGCGATCCCTCCGTGTCGGTTCCGGCTGACTTCCAGCTCCTCCTCCTCGTCCCTCCACAGGCGCAGCAGCAACGTGGGCGCGGTCTGACCGCCGGCGTCCCTCCAGCTCAGGACGTGAGACAGAGCGTTGGGGTTGTCACACAACTCCAGCAGGGTGGCGAGGACGTTGCCGTGGACGCACCTGGGGCTCGACTGTTGGAGAGAGAGAGAGAAAGAGAGAGAGAAAGACGTCCAGTTTCATATCGGCTCTTTACATTTAGCTGCTTATGGACACACGAATACAACAATACAGCAGTTGGAAATCAAATCATCCACTTACACTGAGTAAGTCCAGCAGAAGACACGCCCCCTCTTTAGCCAAAAAGTAATCTTCCGTGGTGTAGCAGCCCACAATACAGGACCTGATGGGACACACACAAACTCTCTCAGCGGAGGAGCAGCAGCGAGTCCTTTCTTTCCTGCTTGTCTGGCAGCATCTGAGCTGAAAGCGCGTCAAGGGAATGAAGATGATAGAGTGTGGAGATGAGGCGAGAGTTCAATATGTTCTTATCCTCCATTTTGTTTGTTTTATTGAGGATGAAGTTGAATACCAGACGTATTCCTCTTGATTAAGTTTGAGTTGAAGAAAATAGGCAACCACATTTATTCCACCTTTTAAATTGAGTCCATCTTAGATTAAGACGTTCAGATAAACAAGGAAAAAAAAAATTCTGGACAAGTCAAGTGTGAACTTTTGTTGATGTTTCATCCCTAAATAAATGACACAATTAAAACAGTGAGCTGGTCGAGGTTAAGCTGCACTGACCGCACGCAGTCCACCGTTGAGAGGACGAGCTTGTTGTGTCCCAGTCCGCTGTAGAACTTGTCGCAGCCTTTCTTCAGGAAGTGAATCGCCATCTCAACTCCCTCTGATCCAAACAGCTCCTGTGGTGCAACAGATGAGGAGTAAAACTAAACTAAAATGTTCTGACCTGATCACGAGGGGACATCTCGCTGATTTTAAGAACAGAAACGTGACCTCTTGTCCATCTTTCAAACTGATTTAAAACTCCTACAGTGGCTTTAATTTGAGCTGCGGGACTAAAAGAAGGAATATCTAATCCAATGAAGTGGTTCTTGAAGTGATTTGTGTAATCGGTTGGTTACGAGGGGCTTTTATCCGGCGCTCAGCTTTACCTTCCTGTGCATGTCGTTCTCACACAGCGCTGAAAGTATCAGTTGAATATCTGACTTGATCTCCAGGCTGGCGGCGTCCTCCTCGTCATGACTCGCCTCCATCTGCATCAAAATCCCTGAGAAAGAACCACGTGTCAGTCTGTGTTGCCTACGTTCATTAAAGGGCCAGTCTGTAGGGTTTCTAAGGTTCTATTAGCAGACATCAAAGATGGTATTCATAACTGGATATTAGTGCATAATCACCTGAATCTAAACATCTAAGTTGTGTTTTTCGTGAGCTCAGAATGAGCCGTTTACAGTCTATCGACAGGGAGAAGTTCCTCTTCACGGTGTTTCTATGGTGGACAGGAACGGAGGAACCACACACAGGTTCTCAAGTCTTCTGTGTGTTTATGTCACCTGGAGGTCATCGTGGTTCTTGGACACGCTTGTGAAACTACAGTCGCGTGAACCACGGAGTACAAAAGTGTAATACCTCCAGCCGCCGTCTGACTTCTGATTGCTCCTAACAAGCAATTTCTTTTTTCAAGCGTTTTTTTTTTCCAAGTGTTTTTTTTTTTAGCCAATTTTAGTTTGAAAGCGTTTTTTTTTTCAAGCGTTTTTTTTTTGAGCATTTTCTTTTTAGCAATTTTTTTTTGAGCGTTTTTTTTTCAAACGTTTTTTTTTCAAGTGTTTTTTTTAGCGTTTTTTTCTGAGCCAATTTTAGTTTTGAAAAAAACTAAATTTTTTTTTTTAAGAGCATTTTCTTTTTAGCAAAAGATTTATTTTTTTTTACAGCAATTTTTGGAATTGAGATCAAAGATTTGGAGATAGTTTACTTACAAACAAGAAATTTGCTCGGGTAAAAAAGACACAAATTGCCCTTTACAAACAGGCACCAAATCTTACACACTGTCCCTTTAAGTCCAATGTTTCTGCTGGAGTTGTGCACGTGTTGACTGAATTTACCCAAAAACTGGTTGATGGTTCCTTGATCACAGAGGTCCTGGTTGACTGACTCTTCTCCTGAAGACGTCACAGACCTCAGCACTCTGATACAATGCCGCATCTGGGCCTTCGTGCGGCCTCTTCCTCCTCCGTTGTGGGAGCCGTGACCCTGCCCAAAGAAAGCATCTGGAGAAGAAATATGAATTGACTGTCATTTAAATGAAAAAAGGGTTAATATACCCACTTTTATTGAATCTGCGGGTGCAAACATTGTCAAGAGTTTATATAGTTTCTGTTAAAAGGTATTTCTTAGGTTGTCAGTTGACTTAAAAACCCAATAATATATAATAATTTGCCTTTTTGCTTCAAGCTTTTCCACAGCATGGCAGAGTGAGTGAGCAGGGGACTCATGCTAACAGTACACATGAACATCGGTGTTTGACCTTTGACCTCGCCAATACAGGAGGACTCCCTCCTCCACATGTTCAGCGGCGTCCCCACCTTGAGCAACGCACCAGTCCAGCAGGAGCAGCAGGCTGCTGTTGCCCTGACAGGCCATGTAGTCGTCCAACATGAGCGGCGCGACGGTGCAGAGCGTTGCCAGCGCTTGCAGCTGGAGCTCCTCCTGCTGCAGCGAGGACCACTGGAGCGATGCAGAGCGGCGCTTGGGCGAAACCGCTGACGAGGCCGCGGGCGGCTTCGCGAGCGTCAGCAGAGCCAGCATCACTCGTTCCTCTTTATAAAGCTAGAGAAAGAAGAGCACGGAGGGTGTTTCAAAGCGTCGCGTTGAGACTTGAGACAGTGAGGACGGCGCGCGGGACCGACCTGCAGCGCAGCAAAGTCCTTTGACATCAAAACCAAGAGATTCAAAAGCAACTTCTTCATTTTCAAGTCTTCGTTATTGTAGGCGAGGTTGAAGTTGCGGACCAAAGGGTTGTTACTATTCACTGAAATGCAAAGGAAGCACATTTTGTATCATAACAAATAGCTACTTTACTCATAAATATTCATAATGTAGAAATGAAATGTAGATGGAAAATGTGGCCTTACGCTCTGGAAATGTGGCCAAACCCACCAGCTGTTTGGCAAATAAGCTCTCCTGAGAATTAAAAAACACAATGTCAGCAACCTGTCCAGGCACATTTCACACACCTTCTCAATGTCCTCGGCCGCTGCAGTATGTTTCCATCACTCAATCTCGCATCCTGTACTCACAATAAGCAGACAACTAGGGTTTCCTGCGATGAGAGTTGTCATCACAAGCAGATCGTTTCTGAGTTGGAGGTCAGAGTGTCGGGAACTGTTCATCAGCTTGTGAAGAAATGCTTCTTTCAGATTTCTAAAGAACAAATGAAGAGAAAGGAAAAGGTCTCACATCTATTTGTACTGAATGAGAGCACACACTTTTTTGAAAGTTTAACTGCAGCCCTATAGTAAGTCGATGATAAACTGCACCTATCAGCCTCATATGGAAACATCTTCAACACATACATGACACACTCCATGCGGCTGAGCTGAGCGGTGACCTCCTCGCGGCCTCTCTCCAGAAGGTTCCAGAGGATTTCGGAGGAGCGGAGCAGGACCCGGCCGGACGGGTCGGGTTCGTTCATGTGCAGACAGGTCGTCTCTGCTCCTTGTGCGTTCAGCATTAGGGCGCAGTTCATATCTGCGTTTGTAAAATTAGTTAGGATTAACGCGAGTGAGGATAAAAACAACCCATTGACCTGCTGACATTGACACGAGGACTCTTAAAATCAACCGTTTTGATTGTTTGTCTGATTGTTATTTGGTCATAGGATGATTTATGCACTCGAGAGCCGGCTACTTTATCTAATGAACGAGGCTGGATTGACGTGTCTGACACATCCCCTCCTCGGAGTAAAATCAGTCACTGACCAGAGGAGCTGGAGAGGATCTTAAGAGTCTGCAGGAGCTGCAGCTTGACGGCGGGCTGGTTCTCCAGAGCGGCCAGGGAGAGGACCAGCGTCTGAGCCAGATCACTGCGCTCCAGCAGCTGCAGCCGGTAGCCCGGAGACGTTGGCTGAAGCCCTGCAGAGAAGATAATAACTAGAACATAAATGACCTGCAAGAAGCAAACTTAAGAGGAGGCAGGAGACAATTATATATATATATATATATATATATATATATATATATATATATATATATATATATATATATATATATATATATATATATACGAAAAACTAAAAGAAGGGCGAGAGGTACAAGTACAACACCGAAAAAATATTGGTTGATAAAGAAAAAAAGTAAGACACAAGACAGGAAAAATAGCAGTTTTAGGGGAAAACAAAAAATACATTAAATACAAATATATTCTAAAGGCAATAAAAAATACAGCCGATTGACATGACTGGTTCAATACAACAGCAAGAAGAAGAAGAAGAAGAAGAAGAAGAAGAAGAAGAAGAAGAAGAAGAAGAAGAAGAAGAAGAAGAAGAAGAAGAAGAAGAAGGAGGAGGAGGAGGAGGAGGAGGAGGAAGAAGAAGAAGAAGAAGAAGAAGAAGAAGAAGAAGAAGAAGAAGAAGAAGAAGAAGAAGAAGAAGCAGCAGCAAAGGCACAAGCATGCCACCACAGAAGTCATGAGAAAACCTCACTCAGTGAAAGTCTAGAAAACCGGTTGCCAGAGGGGAAAGTCCGAGGCTTCGGCTTGGCAAGACGCTCCGTACCGTCAAGCCGCTGCTTTGGAGCCACGCAGCCGTAGAATGACTTCACAGTCTCAACTATCTGCTGCCTCACCTCAGCGTGGGACACCCTCATCAGATAGCCTGACAACAGAAACACTGTCAGAGTCACTCGTCATCGTCACTCCTGATCCGGAGAAGCTGGACCAAATGAGTGTTCGAGCAATGTAAAGACAAAAGTCAAACTGTAAACATAGAAGCCAGAGTGTAAACTACATGGATGTTAATGCACCAAAACACTGCAATGCCACACGAGGATAGTTGAACACAGAACGCATGTGTTCAATGAGACGGCGATCCATCGGACAGAGAAAGGCTGGTGATATTTTACATGCACTTTTTTGTCAACAAATCACTTCTCCTGCTGCAGGAAATACTCACCAACTGTGTCTCTATCTGTCCTCTATACTGTTTACTCCTGTTAAGGGTATGTTTGAAGCTTCAGTAACCTGCTCTGTTAGGAAATTACTTTTTTATTTGTTTATGTTCACATGATCTGTAACTTTTTGACCTGTTTTTGAAGATGTACATCTTCTTCAGAAGGAACCGATGGGCCGTGGGCCTCGGACGCTCTTTCTTGGTGATCTTGAGTAGTGAGTCTCTTCATGGGAAACAAATGACTCTTAAAAAGGGAGGTTTCAATTGAATAAGTGATCTGTGTACCCAGGTGAGAGAGGAACTCGATGACGTCCTGGGCGTAGGTCAGCTCATCGGAGGATTTCTCCTTCAGGAAAGGAAGCCTGAGATGAAGCAAAATCAACACGTTGTGGTTCAGACTATGTCACACAAACATCCGTCTTTTTCCACGTGGGCTTAATATCTGAGTTCCTTACCGACAGATCTGAAGCACCTCACACAGGACGGGCACATACTCAGGGTGATCCGTCACTTTCTCGCCACAGACGTTGAGTATTTTGGCGATGTCCGTCAGCTCCTTCAAAAGCTTGAAATAAGTTAAGAAGTTTAAACACTTTGGCAAAAAACGTGTACGTAGATGGATCCCAGTGAGGGAGGGGAGGTGATGGGAGGCAAAGAGTCCTCGTGATAACGGGATTATTTCAGAACATGGAAAACGCTGACATACACAGCGATAAATTAGAGCCTTGGGAACAACATTTTGGCTCTATGTTCAGGTTGCATGAGAGGAAAATCTATTTCCATCTCTGTACCAGGGGACAGTAATGAGGACGGTTTGACAATCGGCTGCAGCGTGTGACACCTGAGAGAGCTGTATTTTGGAAAAGACAGACACTTCTAAGAGAAGTCTGCGCTATTAGAAAACTGACTCCAGAGCAAAGGATACAAAGCCAATTTGGCTTCTCTTCAGTAGTTTCTTCAGGACAAAAAGATGCCTCTCCTTTAAGTTAGCCTGTAGAAAAAACAATAATAATAATAATGCACAGTAAGATTACATATGAACTCACTTAATACAGAAGAAAAAGTCTGATGACGTTCAAGTTGAACTTACTGTCAAAGGATCTTCAAGAAGACGGATCACCTTACTGAGTTCAAGACTTTTAACACCAACCTGTTGAGACATTACAGTTTACACTGTCTTCTCTGCTTGCACACATGCTTGAACACAAGTTTGTTACAATAAATAATACTTGTAGAAGAAGAATGTTTATCTTAGGTTAATTGTTAATTTTTCATAACTATTTCTATTTCTGTTACTTTTAGCTGTTTTTAGGTTAACCATTTTAACTATTTATCCATTACTTTTTGCTCTGAGCTATCTATTTCAACTGTTCCATAACCTTTGGTGATTATTATACCATATTCTCTTGAACATTTCAAACCACCATTAGATTAGTGCTCTTCACTTTGTTGTTTCCTGTGGTGTCGCTGCTGCATTCACCTTTTATATCTTCTGACAGAGAACCTTGGCAAACATTAGTTGTACTACTCTGCCACAAGTATCTTTACGTTGTAGTATTAAGTACAATATCTGAATACTTCCTCCACCCCTGTAAATGGATGCATCTCAACTGATTTACTCCAGTAAATAGCAGTAGCTGGCTCAAATAAACCATTAAAGCAATGGCAATAACTGTTACCTCCAGATTATTTGGCTTCTTATCCGATGCTCCCGGTCTGATAACAGGAATGTCCGGTTTTCTTCGGTGCATCATTTTTCCTGAATCCATTTCCAAGACGTCTTGTTGCTTAAATAACTTGACTTACTTTACTCATTACTGGTTCATGTGGCTTTAGCTTCATCCGAGTTAACTTTTCTAACAACGAGCTACCTTTAACGGAACGCTGGCGTGAACCCCGCGTTGCTTTTCTAGTATTCACAACTCTAATAAAACAACAGCTCAACAACAAGCTCAGTCGTCCATCACCTCTCTGTCTCTGCTCCCGTTGCTCGAGTCTGACAGCGTAACATTACTACAGTTGCCGTGGTTACAGTGGAGGACGGCGAGCAACGGCGCTCAAACCTAACGAAACGCCCACTTCCCCTTTACAACAGGAAGTGGTTTACCCGCAACAACAGCGCATTGATTCCCCACCAACACAACAATAAAAGGGTTGACGGATACGGACAATTAGCAGAAAGCGTCTCAGAAACTGCCATTAGCAGCAAACGAGCACCGTGTTGGTGAAGAAGCCCCGCGGCCCGCCATGCTGTCGGATGCAGGTCAGTGTCCGCAGCGCCCCGCGACGCATTGCTACATGCTAGTTACATGTGACAAGCGGGCATTGCGTGACCGCTTTAAAGAGCTTGCTAATGTGTCGCCACCTTTTGCTGTGTTCCCCATCAATATGCTCATTCACTGCGGTCCCTTCATGATTAGTTAGTGTTAGTTGCATGCACCGTCGTTATCTGCCAGAAAGAGGCATTATCAGTCGTAATAAAGGCCGCGTTGGACCTGGAGCTGCACGACAGCCGTCCACTGTTGAATATGTCCACTGTTCCACCGATGTTTAGACTATCCTGGGAATACCTCCGGGAATGCTCGGAGAGCCAGGAAGAGGAGCTCCGGGGAGTCACCGGGGGAAGGCCAGACCCTGCGCTCCTCCGGGAGGCAGAGCACCGTGCGCGTGAAGCGCACCAACAACCCTCCACCTGGACAGGTGAGGCAGACACTCACGAGCTTCTCACTGGGTTCCCCTTTGTCTGTGCTGTCTTTTATGTATGTGTATATATATATAATTTCTTCATGTTCAAGCATTCAAGTATGTTTTATGCAAACAGCTGATACCTGTATAGAGCTCAAACTGACTGATTTTGAGTTTGTGTGGCTGAAACACAAAGAGTGACAGAGTGACTGGTTCAAATATATTGTTGGCATATTTGTACTGCAATTTTTTTTAAGTTGACTTGGATTAGCCAATATGTCACTCGGCTCCAACCTACTGTCTAAGCTGCCATTATGGTCACGTTATCGAAAAAAATACATTTTCCCTTTTCACTGCTTTATTGAAGGAGAAAGCAACTTCCCTCTATGAATACAGTTGACCTTCTCCACTCTCTTTCTAGAACAAAAGAAAAGCCACAGACACGGAGGAGGAAGACGACCAGTCTGAGAAGAAGTACAGGAAGTGCGAGAAGGCTGGATGCTCCGCCACGTACCCAGTTTGTTTTGCCAGTGCATCCGACAGGTAGCATGTCTTTCTTGAAGATGGAAATCAGAGCTTAACTATTCGCTCCCTTTTTCAGACACAGACTGAATTCTTGTGTCTCTTCTCAGGTGCGCTAAAAACGGATACACGTCCCGCTGGTACCATCTGTCATGCGGTGAGCATTTTTGCAACGAATGTTTTGATCACTACTACAGAAGGTAATGTTGACAGAACAACTACTCGCATAATAATCAACGAACAAACAGTATTTCTTTTAATGGCGATACTTAAAAGTGCCGTTGCATCGAGGCCGTAGCATTGACCCCCAACCCTCCCCCTCAACCCCCTCTCCTCTTTTGTCAGTCACAAAGACGGCTATGAGGTCTTTGCTTCGTGGAAGAAGGTGTGGACGAGTAACGGGAAAAGTGAGCCCAGTCTGAAAGCTTTCATGGCCGATCAGCAGCTCCCGTTCTGGGTAAGCGCAGGCAGCCTCCCTGGTTCTCGTTCACCGGTTGAACCCGGCCGGTAAATCCAGTAACGGTCATTGGGGCGTGGTTCCTTTTCAGGTTCAATGTACTAAACCCGACTGCGGGAAGTGGCGCCAGCTGACCAAAGAGATCCAACTCACTGCCTCGCTCGCCGCCACATACCGCTGTGGGATGAAGTTCAATAACATCAAGGTAAACGGGGGCCACTCGCCAGCATCATTTCTAAAAATAAATGAATAATAACATCGTGTCTCCGCCTGCAGATTGAGGGATTGGACCAGTGCTCCCAACCAGAGGACTTGGTAAGCTGCTGATCTGTGTTTTGGACTCCTGACAGTTTTCTCCTGTGAAAACACATCCAGTGAACGATGCACCCTCCTTAATCTCATGCTGTGTCCTTCTCCCAGAGGGTGGCCGAGGTGTCTGAGAACTGGTGGCATTCCATGTTGATTTTGCCTCCGTTGTTCAAAGACAGTCCCGCCGGCCCGTTCCTCGCTGCCTACTACCCCGACTGTGTGGGGATGAGTCCGTCGGGCGCCGCCGGCAACCCGTCTCTGTCTGAGCTCCGGGCGGATCACTGCAGAGCCGTCCCGCTGCAGAGTGAGTCTGCGGGTGTGGGAGGAACGGCACGATCCTACTGGACACTGGTCATTCTGTCCATGGGGCAGTAACCAGGATTGTTTTTTTCCCGCCTCAGTTTCAGGCCTGAGTCCGTACTTCCAGCCCTTCTACCAGCCCAACGAGTGTGGGAAGGCTCTGTGCGTTCGGCCGGACATGATGGAGCTGGACGAGCTTTACGAGTTCCCCGAGTTCTCCCGCGACCCCACCATGTATTTGGCATTGCGTAACCTCATACTGGCCTCCTGGCACAAGAACTGCAAGGTACAGCGCCGACACCAGCGGCTTACAAACGGGGGGGGGAACATAAAGGACTCCACAGACAAACGGCTCCTCTGCTTTTCCTCCAAGGAGGTGCTGACCCCCCAGAAGTGTGGCGTGCACATCATCGCCCGGGGGTTGGTGCGCGTGCGCTGCGTGCAGGAGATGGACCGGGTGCTCCACTTCATGACCAGGAAGGGCCTCATCAACACCGGCGTGCTGGCGGTGAAGCGGCCGCTGCTCCCTGAAAGACACGGCTCTGTGAGCGTCCTCGTCCTTTTTTACGGCGCACATCTCATATACACACGCGTGCTTCTTCTGTCATTCGTTCGGTTCTCACAGTCCCGTTTGTCCCCCTTTTTTTTACAGAGGAACGTCATCGTCATCGGCGCCGGGGCTTCGGGGCTGGCCGCTGCACGGCAGCTGCAAAACTTTGGCACTCGGGTAAGCGTGGTCAGTCCCTGTTGCACATCTTCTCTGACCCTCCTGCGCCTCCCTTCGTTCGCTGCTCACAGTGCTGTTTGTCATCGTGCTGCAGGTGGTGGTGCTGGAGGCGAGGGAGAGAATCGGAGGCCGCGTGTGGGACGACTCGTCTCTGGGCGCCACGGTGGGCCGGGGAGCTCAAATTGTCAACGGCTGCGTGAACAACCCCATCGCCCTCATGTGTGAACAGGTGAGTGATGTCTTAAGGGAGAAGGAGGGGGGAGGGTATATCCATGAGTGCCTTCTGGAGATTGTGGTTTGGAGCTCTCCGCTCGTCTTGCTGCAGATGGGCATCAAGATGCGCAAGCTGGAGGAGCGGTGTGACCTCTTCCAGGAGGGGGGGCAGGTCACCGACCCGGCCATCGACAAGCGCATGGACTTCCACTTCAACGCCATCCTGGACGTGGTGTCGGAATGGAGGAAGGACAAGTCACAGACCCAGGACACGCCGCTGAGAGGTGTGTGTGGGGGGGGGGATCCACCCAAACTCTGAGCTAAATGATAAACAACAACAAAAACGTATAGAGATACTTGATCTATAGGGTTTCACCTCCGCAGAAAAGGTCCAGGAGGTGAAGAAGAACTTCCTCCAGGAGTCTGGAATCCAGTTCAGCGAGTTGGAGGAGAAGGTGCTTCAGTTCCACCTCAGCAACCTGGAGTACGCCTGTGGAAGCACGTTGGACCAGGTGAGGAAAGCCAAAGGGCTGCTGGGCTCACTCGCTCTCTCAACCTCCTGAAGAGCCGGTCACCGTTCCATTTGAATGAGGAAACGTTCCCTTTGCTTGTTTGAAGGTATCGGCAAGATCTTGGGACCACAACGAGTTCTTCGCCCAGTTCTCAGGAGACCACACGCTACTCGGCAAGGGCTACTCCGCCGTGCTGCACAAACTGGCCGAGGGCCTCGACATCCGCACAAAGTGCCCGGTTTGTAACTCCCGTCTTTAACCGGATCTTAATGGTAGAAGTTAAGGCGGCGTGCATGATTATTTCTGTCATTTTTCTTCAACTCCAGGTCCAGGCCGTCGATTACTCAGGTGATGTCGTCAAAGTCACCTCCTCCAGCGGGTCCCAGTGGACTGCACAGAAGGTGGATCCACGTTGGACGTTATGAACCGTATATGAAGCGCATCATTTTCATGACGTTGTCCCCCGATCGATGCCGATGACATGTGTAACGCTCCTCTTTCAGGTTCTGGTTACTGTCCCGTTGACTTTGCTCCAGAAGAACTCGCTTCAGTTCCACCCGGCGCTTCCTGAAAGGAAACTGAAAGCGATCCACAGTCTGGGAGCCGGCATCATAGAAAAGGTAATAACCGTTTTATTGCGTCTGTGAGATGAGTCACAGGTTGTGAATAAGTACGGGTCACCTGGCAAACGTTGGTAAATGCTGATTTTGAAAAGTTCTTACACATGCTTAAAATAATATTTAAAAAAAAAACAAACATCGTCCAGATCGCTCTTCAGTTCCCGTACCGGTTCTGGGACAACAAAATCCAAGGAGCAGACTACTTTGGTCACATACCACCCGGCCCCGACAAGAGAGGCATGTTCAGTGTCTTCTACGACATGGAGCCCCAGGTCTGTCGTCTCTTTTGGATCCACTCGGCAATATTGTAACGGCCAGGGAAATTAGACTACAAGACTGTGTGTGTGTGTGTGTGTAGGGGAAGCAGGCTGTCCTCATGTCCGTCATTACTGGTGACGCTGTGCATGCTGTCCGGGACCTGGAGGACAAGGAGGTGGTGAACGAGTGCATGAAGGTGCTGCGTGAGCTTTTCAAAGAGCAGGTAATTTCTTCTACTTCTTCTTCTACTACTACTACTACTACTACTACTACTACTACGAAAAAGCGACTTTCGAAACAGTTCTTGGAAATTAGGAGCTAAATGTCACTTTCCACACTCATTAAGACCCTTTTAAAATGGATTTTAAAGATGAAGAGAAGGTTTGTTACTTTGCTACTGAGACAGATCGGCGTTGGGAACTACAGTCCAAAAACTAAACTTAGACCCTCATTCCTTCACTCGAAGCGCATTCAAAGTCCCAGAGTTCCTAAGAAATGATTGAATTCACTGCATATTTTCTCCCAAAAAAAAAAAATACACGTATTACTTTTTTAACATTTCAGATTTACTCGTACTATTTGCGTGTCTTTCTCATCGCAGGACGTCCCGGAGCCGCTGCATTTCTTCGTCACGCATTGGAGCAAAGACGCGTGGTCCCAGATGTCCTACAGCTTCGTGAAGACGGGAGGAAGTGGCGAGGCCTACGACATCCTCGCTGAAGACGTGCAGGGGAAAGTCTTCTTTGCTGGAGAGGTGACGCTGAACTCAAGTGCCACTTCCATTGCTAGCGTGTTCCTGAGCTTTATAATGGACATTTTATAATGAATTATTACCGTTTTTACATAAGTGTTTTTTTATTTATTTATGTGTCACCAGGCCACCAACAGACATTTCCCTCAGACCGTGACGGGCGCCTACCTGAGTGGGGTCAGAGAGGCCAGCAAGATGGCGGCTATGTAAAGTCTGTCGGCCCCCTGGGGGGCCTCTGAAGCACCAGCACGGACACACGGGTCGCACTGAGCAACAGGCCGCTAAACAACTCTCACCGCGCCAACCCAAAATGCTCCACTTGAAACAATATTTCACTGCACTGTGATATGTGTGATATATATGTGTGTGTGTGTCATCAGGTCAAGTCGGGCTTCCTTAAGCCCGGTTCTACATTACGTTAATTTGAGTTTAACGCTCCCGTGAATGGAAATGGTCAGAAAAACGACATCTTGAGAGTTTAGAGTTGATGAGACATTGGTGAACTCGTATCCTTTAATCTTGAACTAAGTCAAATTTAAATCTCCACGAATTACGTTTCTAGAGATTATATTATTTGGAATATTTTCTTTCGAGAGTTAGCTACCGATGTTTTATTCGGCCGTAATGGGTTTGCGTTATGTGAGATGTATTAGATAGGAGTACTTCTGTGTTAGCACTTTTGATTTAAAAAAAAAAAAACGGTGAGAAGACGAGTTGTTTGTGTTGGACAGCGAGCGATCAGAGGATCGTCCTCCTACCGTCTCAGGGATGTGATGAAGGCAGCAACACCCAGCACACCACGGGGGAAGAAAGGAATCATGGTGAACGGACAATTCTGGAAAATAAATAATAATGCAACCAACTGAAGGAGGAAGAACAACTTTCATTAGTTCCTCATCAGGTCGTCATATCTCTGTCTGGATCTCTGAGTCGAGAGGATCGTGTCCTGTTTGTCCAGCATCACGGCGCTCGAGTATTTATCTTGTATGTGTGTAATAAACGGAGCTGTCAACTGCCAGAGTGACCGCTTTCACTTGTGGATGAATGTTTGGCTCCTCGTGTTGTGTAAAAAAAAAAATATTTATGACAATTCTGAAAAGTCATTTGAATGGGTGAACGCTCCAGTTCTGTTACGACTGATAGCAATGAAGAGAAACCAAGTAGTCAATAATGGCATTTTATTTTTTCTTCTTTCATTTACGTTTGTGTGTGCGTGACTGAGTGGCTCTGAATATAAAGTGAACTTGACACGCCTGAAAACTTATTGTTCCTTTAATACAAATACAGCTACTGAACTGTAATGCTAACTGCTTGAAAGTGTTGAGTTGGCAGAAATTTTCACAGTAGTAAATATGAATTTTGCTTGGTTATTGTATCTATATTGTAACTTCCAGAACTGCTTTACTTTAAATACAGATTATATATTTATTACAGGATTATTAGCAGGGTCATAGCAACAGCATAACTATCTATTTTATATATTATATATAATTACCGCTCAGTCACGCACACAATTTGACTTCAGCAGGACAAACAAGAGGAACTTGATTCATTCTTAAATGTTAAAATGATAGACAACTAGCTTAGACAGGTTGGAACCAGCTCGTGTGATGCAGCTCACTTCAATCAAGTGTAAATCTTCACTTAAACGTAGACCTTCTGTTGCCTGATGCTCAGAAGCTGTGTATGACGATGGGCTCCCTGTGCTGGGTGCAGATGACCTCGTCGATGTAGAGCGAGTTGGCCTTGATCTGGATGCTTTCCTGCAGCTCCAACTGGGAGCGAAGCATAGACCTCTGCTCCTCGTCCGACTGGGCCACTGCCTCGTGCAGTCTGGGTGAGCAGAGACAAAGAGACGTGTCCTGAACGGATGCTTCTCTACACGTCAGCCAACACGGGAAGGAACTATTAATAAAACATGAGATCATGGAGGAAACCCAGTGTGTCCTGGCCTTACGTGTTGATGTGAGCGTTGAGCTGCCGGACCTCGGCCAGGAGCTGGCACTGTGCCGGATCATGGCACAGCTCTATGCCGGGCCTTTTGCGGCGCAAAGCCAGCCGGGCCTGGGCCAGACTCAGGGCCTGCTCGCTCTCCGCAATGGCCACTTGCAGGTCCTCCCCAATCCTCTGCTGCCTGGTGAACTCGGACAAATTCTAGAGGGGGTGGAGGCGTCCCACCAGGGTCAACCAGTGTTTACAACACTTCTACTCAAATAATAAACACATTATTACTTACCTGTCATTTGATAATCACTTCTAACATCTGCCATCAGTCTGACTTTGTCTCCTCACTCTCTCCCAAACATACACCATACACTCCTCTGCCTTACCGCGGCCAGCTGATTCTCCATCTTGCTCTTGGTAGACTTGATCTCATGGACGTTCAGCTGGAAGGCCGCCGTTGTGGCCTGGACCTGCTTCAGCAAGTCGGCGGCCGTCTGCTGCAGGAGAGACTCCACCAGGGCCCGCAGGGACAGCGAGTTGGCCTGCTGCTGCTCCGCTTTCATAATGTTGATGTCCGAGAAGTTTTCCCACTGCTTTGGGGTCACTTCCAAACTGAGAGACAGAGAGAGATAGAGAACGGAGACTTGAAACGAACAAAAAGTCCTTTTTCATCCCGGATCTGCAGGTCAGAATTTGAAATCATCACGGTAGTTCACCTCGGCAAAACAGTTTCAGTGTTTTTGGACCTCTGCAGGTTGTTGATGGAGTGCTGGGTCATTAAGAGACAGGAGTTGTCGATGCACTGAGCCTGGAATTTGTCCTTCAGATCCTTCTCCAGATGGTACTTGGCGGATCGGTCTAGTCTGGAACACAAAACGCTTTTAAAGTCACTTTTACTGGCGACCCTATCTTCTGATTTGCTTTTCTTTTCAGGTTTCAAGACTAGAAAGGTTGAAAATCTAAACGGCTTTTAGAGATCCCCATCATCGATCATACCTCGTCCATTTTTCTTACCTTATCTGCTCAGTGATCTGCTCCGATACCCTCTGCAGAAGGGAAGCCACTCCCTCACCAACCTCCTTCTCCTTCAGCAGCTCTGTGTCCACCTCCTCACGTCGCCTCTCAGAGGGATGATGATTCTTTCTGTTGGACGCAGAACAAAAACATTTCTCTCATAGCGGCAGGTTTTTTTTTTTTTTGCATATGTAAACTTTGTAGTGGGATGCAGAAAGGTGGACTTAACGATACTGAAAATCACAGCCAAATCTAAAATAAAAACATGATGTATTTGTTGAAAATCCTCTCTTCTTCATCAGTTCCCAGCCTCACCTCTCCTCCAGACAGACCACGGTGACTTTCAGAGTCTTTGTGCAGGCCTGCAGGGCTTTTGCCACTCTGCTCTGTATCGCTATGAGGAAATCAATCTCCACAATAATCTCCTCTAACTTTAGCTCCAACTCCTTCTTCAGAAACTGGATATCTTTGACCCGCTGATCTGTACAGCAAGAGAAGAAACCCCACGGTTTACCCATGTAGGCTTCGCAACGTCATCCTTGTAGTGCTGAACACATCTGTATTCCCCGACTTACCTAGTCGCTTGTTGTCATCATTTTGCAAGCGTTTGCGTGTTTGGTGAGTTTCCAGCATCAGCTCCGTGCATTCTGCTCTGACGAACTCTGAGTTGTTCCTCAGAACCTCAAAATGAATAAGCTTGGTTCGATCGTCCTGCTGAGGACTCTGGTCCGGGACAGACATTACTCTCCACTGGGGGTCACTGTCAATATAGGCTGGTAGGAAGAACATACATAAAGGAATGGTTAGACATTTGGAAAAGCACATAAAAACCACAAAAATTATACTGTACAGGTTTTACTGGACACGATTATTTATGTTAAACGGAAAAAGCATTGGACATTTAAAATACTACAATATGGCATCTAAAAAGACCATTCATCTCCAGAAGTGGATTAATGGACTGTGGTAGTGTCATACTATATATATATATATATATATATATATATATATATATATATATATATATATATATATATATATATATATAGTTTAGTTTACATTATTCAAATTATGATGGAAGAACCAGTATAAACCAAAGTCTTGGTTGAAGTTTAATTTATGGACAAAAAAACAAAACACACAAAACATACCTTATATTTCGACCACAAGCAAAAACGTAATCATGAACTCTTTTAAAAGTGTTATTGTTGCATCACACAAACATTTACAAACATATTTACTATATATATATATATATATATATATATATATATATATATATATATATATATATATATATAATATATATATATATATATATATATATATATATATATATATATATATAGATATATATATATATATATATAGATATATAATTGTCTTTTATTGTGCTGTGTTGTAAAGTGTCAAGGACACAAAGCTAAAGGAACTTTGTAAGCTTGAATTTCTGGCTCCTTATGGAGCAAAGATATCACCTATATTTTCTTTTACTGTTAGCCTATATGAGTTTTCATGAACTTTTTAACAAATAGTTTAATATTAAATCAAACATCGAAACATTTCAATAGTTTTTCTTTAGCAGGAGTCTCCAAAGTTAAAGTGGCAAGCACTCCTTTAGCTAGCTAGCCAACAGTGAGCTAGCTAGCAAGCTAGTTAGCCAACAGTGAGCTAGCTAGCAAGCTAGTTACTTTAACTAATCGTTAAACTATTTTGCTGAGAAACGGTCATTTAAAGCCGGTTGTTTTCTCGAACTAAACTAAGCCCAACAACAGGCTTGTCGTGCTCCTCGCCCGTGTTGTAACATACCTTTGTACTGAAAAGCAGCCAGCGGTCAGTCAGTTTCGAGGTATTTTAACTCTCAAATGGCAAACGCAACGACACAAATGGTTACTGTGGCAACAGATAATGGCGGACAGTCTTTTGGCGGCTGTGCTGACATCTCGCGGTGGAAGAAGCTCTGCTCATTGGATGGGTACAGCTGGTAGGGATCACGTGAGGTAACCACATTTATGGGACACTCATAATAATAATAATAATGAACACAACGTGTGATATTTTACACCTACACAATCTTGAGACGACAACTAGTACCGCAAATATGACTAACGTAT
Source organism: Clinocottus analis (assembly GCF_023055335.1). Classification (NCBI taxonomy): domain Eukaryota; kingdom Metazoa; phylum Chordata; class Actinopteri; order Perciformes; family Cottidae; genus Clinocottus; species Clinocottus analis. The sequence continues at coordinate 2,333,973 of NW_027175865.1, forward strand.
TTGCAGAGCCGTAAGATGGCAGAGGAGAATGCAAACACGTCAATAAAAAAAGGGGAAAGAAATTTAAAATGACCAAAACTAAAGTTAAGTTTGATATTTGGAAAAGGGGAAAGCTATTAAGAAGAAGAAAAAACACTGAACATTACTTCCAAAATATACACTTATATTTCTTATTCCCTCCCTCTTGGTTTTAAAAGATATTATCTGATCATTTGTATTTATTTCAAGCATAATACACAAAAAAATATACTGACACCATATGGCAACACAAAAAAATCAGCTTTGTAATTAACAACTCATACACACTTTTATTTTCAATAACTGCTAATCGTCACTACATGGCCTTTTGCAGAGGGACAGCTATTGATGACACTTGCATGGCAGCACCAGAGGGAAATTACCACCAAATACTTGAGGTACGATCCAGTGGAGGAGGAAAACAGTCGGTCTCAGACGCAACTCAAGGTGGGATTGATAGAGAGGGGTGTCAGTCAGGCACTTCCCACGTCTCAAAATAAGGCATCCATATGAAGAGAATGATGGAGACATAGCAACAGAAATAAGCCGCATCCCTTTGACTGAAAGCTCACATGTCGTTGCTATTGGTTGTTCGATCAATCAGTATTGGGATAAAAATGGGAGAAACAGCGCACAAATAACACATTAAAATCAAATCTCTCCATAAATATCCATGGTTTTTGAAGCAACTCTACACGTCGCACCGGACATCTGTCGCAGGTGTGCTGCGGAGCTTCAAATATATTATTTCGCTGATAGTTAACCTTGGGAATTATAGTTATGAACTGAAGTAGAAGATTCCCTTGACTTACTCACGTCACATTAAAAAATGTCTCTCGGCCTCCGTACAGAGTGAACACACAGGCCTCACATCTCAGCATTCATTAAATACATCACAGTAACAGGGACGCTGGCTTATAAAACTACAGTACAGTGATCATTACTTATGGCATATTTCAACAGGGTCCTTTCATGTTGATTTCACTCAAACTATGTGTGGGCCTAAACCAATTTGCTCCGTGGTGCTTTGAGTTAACAGGTTCACCATCTCCACCAGGATGTGGGCGGTACCAGTGATCAGACATGTTTCCCTCCCCCTGAGTCCTCCGCGTTGCATGGTGGATATGACGAGGAGGGCCGAGCCGCCGTCAGTACTGAAAGGAGATGACGGAGTTCACTTTGTACACGTGGTACGAGCGGTTCCAGAACACCCGAGTGAAGTAGTTTGTGTAGGGCGAGTAGTTCATCTTTAGCTCGTGGCAGAACCTCCCGTGCTTGGAGAAAGAGTAGATCTCTCCTTTGTCATAAACCACCTGAATCAAACCAAAAGTATGAGAATATTATTAATTGTAATAACAATTTTGTAAAAAACACATACTTTCCAAGAAAACAGGCCACTCTGGAGATTTAGCAAAGCACTTTCATGCCTCACACGACAATAAATCAAGATGGGAAATACTTAATTACTTTCTTGGTTTGATGATCGATACCACTCACGTCTTAACGGTGAATATGAAGCTACACTTAGCTTAGCACAAAGACTGTAAACAGGGGGAAACAGCTAGCCTGGATCTGTGAGCAGGAAAGACCTATTTATAATAATTATATAATATTTCTATAATTCTACTGTATGTAGAGTTAGAACGCCACAACACACCACAAAAACAGAGCTAACACTTTGCTTCTTTCTATGGAAATTCAGTTTTTTTTCAAATATTTAGTTTAACAGTTACATATTGACAGAATGCACAGTATTGCCTGAACACTTGGTTTGACAGAAAATCATTCAAAACCTACTTTTTTTTTAAAACACGCAACACTCAAACGACACAATGCTAGATGGATCTGCGGCTTGTGCTCAAAGAGTCTTGACTCACGTGTCCGTTGGCGATGTCCAGCAGGTCTTTGATCCGACAGCCTTTATTTAGACTCAGCTCGTTGCAAATCGACTCCTCCATGATCACGTAGTTTGCCTTCTGCGAGGTCAGAATCTTGTAGATGTCCTCTGCAGATCTCATTGCATACACCTGGTAAGACTACAAGGAGAGAGAAAAAAGATATTAATGAAAGAAAAAACATGTTCGCTACTTCAACCAATCTGTGATGAGGAACATCTATATATGTTTTGTCTATTTTGTGTGTTTATGGGCATTTTTAGAGCAGTATATAGATGACAGATTCTAGTAACACAAACAATACATTTTGATGGAATATTATAATAGAATGGATCTCAGGACCTGCACTGCAATCTTTGGAAAAAAATGTGTACAGTCAGTTTTAAACAGTCTCTATAATTTTTCCCTAAGAAATACACATTTCCTCTGACTCACGTCTTCAGTCCTCCTCAGCAGGTTGATGTCCGAGTAAAGCGGCAAACTGGTCACAGCTGAACCTGAACACAACTTCACCGTTCCCAACAGCTGAGGGCTTCCTGCAAAGACTGCCGCCACCGGAGCCTGTGACCTGCAGGACCGTGAGGTGCAATAAATAAAGACTTTAAAAGATACGTGTTAAAAAATACAGAAAGACCGGGTGACCCACTTGATCCAGCTGATCAGCTCGACTGTATCTGGGTCGTAAAACTCCTGCACATCTGACAACTCTGCTAAGACGCGAGGGCAGTACTGCAAGAGAGGAGAGGAGATATTGTGCGTCTTTAAATGTCCAACATGAAGAGCTTCTAAAAGGTAAAGAGATGAAATATCTCACCTCTCTCCACAAACTGAAGCCAATGATAGTCGGAACCGCTGTGCTCAGGATCATAGACTGGAGAGGAAAAACAACAACGAACACCTTAATGTCCAATAAAATGGAAGTAGGAGTGTCTTAGCTTGTGTACTGTGACATATTTCACAGTCAAGTGCAATAATTGAACATTTGATTGGATGATTTTTGGCGCAGAAAGAGTCCAACAATTTTTAAAGTGATTTACAGATTTGATGAAAAAAATGCTCCTGATACTAATTTGGCATACATTTGGCATATAGTGAGACATGAATGGAGAATTAACACAGGATTCAAACTGGGAATTTTTAATTTTTTTTCACCGAGTCTGCAAAAACCGTTATCTAATCATAATCACAATAATAATAACTTAATATTCCCCTTCGAACAAATTTGGCAGAAAGAAAATGCTGTGAAGCTCAGACCGCTCACCAGTACTACCGGGTGGATGGACTTCAGCTTGAGCCACTTGAACACCGTCATCCAGAGGTCTGGAGAACACACGCCGAACGCTGTAAACATGCAGACGTACGGCGTCCATAAATATTTCATCCTGCACGAAACAAAAGAACACAGTCGTCATCTAGTTGTGCCCAAACTGAGCAGCAACAAACAATTCAGCGACGCTTCATATGAGATACATAATGAAAATTCCAATTAAAAAACACACTTTTTACGCTAATGAGCGTACCCGTCAAACAGCAGGGCCAGGCCTCCGAAAAGCAACGTGTGAAAAACATGATAGATGACCTCTGGCTGCTCCCCTATTCGTCCATCTTCAAGTCTGAGGTCGGTTTTCCTTGGCTGGCCACTGGGAGAGTAAAAAAATGCTTTCAGCATTGTTTACATTAAGAATACAGACAAAAGAAGAACCACGATAGAAACCCTTCACAGCAAAACTTTGGAATTCAAGCTGTGATCACCACCTTAAAACCTGCTTCATGTTTTACTCTAAATTATCATAATGTACTAAATGAACATCATGCGGTATTAAAGAAGACTTGAAACTAGAGATTGAAACATAAACTCATGTTTACAATGTTTACTGAGGGAATACATCGAGAGAAGTAGTCATTCCCAATCTGCACCCTAAACACCCTTTAAAAAAAAAAAAAAAAAATTCTGCTTGCATTCCTCTAAATGATGTGTTTTTGTGTTTCATTTTTAATCTGTAATGTTGTTAAAGGTATCACGTGCCTCTTTGTTTACATGCATTCTTCCATTGGGAACTGTGTGTTTAACCTCACGTTGCAATGCATTGTGGGTAATTCCCTTAGGCAAAGTCAGCATCTAATGTTGACTTATGGAAAGGGTTCATAAAGGGCTCAAAATGTCCGCCACAGAACCCTCAAGCACTCGCCAGGAGCGCGCCTCAAAGTCCGTAAGGATGGAGACTGGGATTTGGGCATTTTCTCATAGACTTCTATACAACCAGAGGAGTCGCCCTCTGGTGGTCAGTAGAGGGAATGCAAATGTAACGCTCTTCAGCATTGCCTTCACTTTTCAGAACTGGGACGTTGCCGCCTGTGTTTGCTCTCTGACCTGAGTCGTCTGTAAATGGTCTGCAGGGTGGACAGCAGGCACACAGTGAGCACCAGCACGTAGAAGGGAAGGACCGAGGTCTGCGTCAGACGCAGAAACAAGTCCTGATCGGGTGTCTGGAAACTCTCTTGGCACAGGAGGAAGTTGGGGATGAAGTCACTGCCATAGAAGGAGAGAAACACATTGAGATTAGATGAACAGAAAACTAGATTATACGGACATACTGACTAATATGGATGCTGTCTTGTGACTTACGTCGTCATGTTGAGCCCAAATTTTAATTCAAGGAACTTCAAGATGAAGTCACTGTCATTTACAGGTATAAGTTTCTGTGAATGAAAAACAGTGAGGATTAATCCACAGTTGTAATACTTAACTAATGGACACAGCCGATGTTCTTGTGCTTGACTTTACCTTGACCAAATAACTGAAGGTGATCCCCGTGGTAAAGACGAGGTGGAAGTGGAGGAAGAGCTTCATGACTCTGGCCACAAGAGGTCCCATCTTCATCTTTTTCTGCATCAGAAAAACAGTGAAACAGCAACAGACGGTGTTATTCTACAGTCAAAGAGAGACGGTCATCTGTATTTCATGATAAAATACAGAGAGGAATAAAAATCGTCACATTAAAGAAGTTGCCGCCAGGAAAATGTTGAAAATGATTCAGTATGAATTAGTTTAAATGATGAATCAGTTATTACTGATGGTTATCTGAAGGCCTATTACTTAAAGAATAATATAAGCGCTGAAGCTCACCCATCTTGGATTCTATGCTAATTCAAACAAACGCCTGTGATGTGGAATTCGACTGAGCAGCTAACTCTACCTGGAAGTACCTCGCGAGCGCTGAGCCAATCAGGAGGCTGAGCAGAGGCGAGCTGACCAGCGACGGGTTCTGAAACTGGAACAAGTAGGCCAGGAACAGAGCGCCGAGGTAAGCTTTGTGAACGTCGGCCATCTTTACACCACAGAGGGAAGAATGGTGAAGAGAAAGAGAGACGGCAAGAGAGAGGGGAGAGAACGAGGAAAAAGCACAATGTCTTTTGGAATTGTGGAAACAATGCAGTATCTCAAAATACAAAATACATGAAAGTGCGATGGCGTCCTCACCTTACGCGGCGGCACCAGGTCAAAAGAGTCGAGCAAGAAAAGACAGAGGCCTTGGACGAAGAGCACGTAGTGGCTGTACTCCCAGACCAGGAGGAAGATGAAGGTGGTGGCGGTCAGGGTGCAGTAGCAACACATCTGCAGAGAAATAATGTTCATCAGTGGGTCTCAATGCTAACACAGCTGGATACAGCAGCACAGGGTTATTCATAAAACCTTGTTTCACGAGAGGCTCACCTCGGCGGCAGAACTGATGTTATTACTCAGGAATCCAGTCAAAGTTGCAACCTGGCAAGAGAAGTACGGCAGAGCCCAGTTGTCCCGCAGAGGGATGGCAAAGTCCACTTTGGTTGTATCCGGTCTGAGGAAGACGTGAGTAGAAGGGACAGGTCCACAGAAAATGTGTCATGATGGTTCACTACTAAATTTGTATTTGTCTTAACAGCAGCAAGTGTCCCATGTTCAAGTCTGTTCTGATATCAGAAGGTGGGAGCGACAGGGAGACAAATGGACAGAGAAGACAATGTGATAAAGCCGACAAGAGGAGGGTAACTTTACCAGGCGGACTTTGACAAGAGGGAAACTCACGAGAAACCGGTGGGCAGAATTCCTCTCACCTGTTGATCACATACCAGGACACGGCCAACATGCCGGCCACCCAGGTGCCGCTCATCACCCAGCTACACACGAATAGGGCGATGACGTAGACGGACTGGAGTCCGAAAACCGCTCCGACGTAGAAGTAGATCGGCTCCACAAAATCCTGGAGGGAGAGAGACAGAGCAGAGAGGTTTTACCACAGGTAATTGCCCCTTTATATCTTAAAGCAAATGCCGATCAAACTACAGCCTCACCTGGCTGTCGGTGACTCTGTATATGAAGCTTATGATAAGCTCTGGATACAGAGAAAAACGCTCCACTGCGTTGATGGTCTGACCCGAAACGGTCCTGTTATCTAGCGTCAGGTCATAAAACCCTGAGAAGCACCAAGCACATAGTTATTAGGAGTCGACTGACAAGGAGAGAATAGCCCTTTAATTCAAGTTAGCGTCTGGTTTGATGTTGTATTAGTTAAATATGTTCCTTTTTAATTAATTAATTAATTAATTAATACACGTACCTCTCTCAAAGGACGGAGCTGTCAGCATGTGCTTGTAGTAGTAGTAATAGAGCCCGCTGCCGTCTTGGAAGGTGATTTCCCGCTCAAGGTCCTGAGAGACATGTAAAGTGAATTTTAGAATTGATACGTTTCTGACCGCCGCGTGTGAGCAGACTCATGACGAACAAACTTTTTCACCCACCTGTCTGATGGAAAACCAGAACTTCCTGCCATGATACAATGACATATACGTGGCATAAAGCACACCACAGGCAACTGCTGCCAGACATCCAAAGAACAGCCTCGCGAGGCGCTGCAGTAAACACGCTGAGGAGCAGAACCACAACAATGAACATCCCAATACTTTAGTAGGTTATAACGACAAGTGTGTTAAACACACTTCTGTGTCTGTCCAGGGTTAACCTCCCATTCTGCTGCAACAGGCTGCATGATATGGGAGTGCAGATGCAGTCACATCTGGCGGAGAATTGCAATCTATTGAGTGCACCTTTCTAGTTTTAAGATGGCTGTTGTATTAATAGTTTTTAAACTGGTCATACAATGCTGGTACTACTATAAACTAAGAACTAGTGTCTTGGTTAGACCCGCTACTGCAGGAGTAAAACAAAAAGGAAATTAGCCCAGAAGCCCATCACATAAGCTGGAACAGAACTTATAATTTTGAATGTTATAGTATGTTAGTACTGATGTTATTATTTGCTGTCCATCAAAACTTTCACCACACGTCTGTGACGAATCCCCAAAAACATCTCCACATAGTCTTGACAATGTTGCTCTTCTGACATGACGCATGTGGCCATGGTATACTTTGTGTAAATGATCCTTTTGCCTCAGTGGCTTATTGGATGAAAAAATGATTTGCGATATATGTTTAAAAAAATAAATTAAAAAATTAAAAAACAGTCATGCACTAGGAGCAGGAATAACAGTGTGCTAACAACGACATTGCATTGCATAACGTCAACATTGAGCAGTGCTTAAAGTGTAAGAGAGTAGATCAGCGTAGGGGACGTGGACTTACACGCAGAGGAGCACTTGGATCGTTTCACAGAGGAATCGGGGGCGTTTGATTTTTCCTGTTTCTGCTGAGCATCTTCTTTTACTTCAGCCTCATCTTCCTGCTGCTCGTCATCTCCACCGACGGACTCACTCCCATCATCCCCTCCGTTCACCGGCTCTCCGGCTTCTGGTCAGGCGTAAACACAGATAATAGTAACCTTTAGGCTTTGTGACAGTATATTACAGGTCGGACGTGCGGATGCGGAACAACTAACTGAAGTTAAAGGATTTTTTTTTGCACAGGAAGCTACCTTGTATTCGGTTAGCAAGCCGGTTAAGGCAGCTTAACTTACGTGTATTCTCCAACTCAAGTTCATTTGGGCGCTCGTCCTCGTCGTTGTCTCCCTCCGGAGAGTCTGTCTTTCGGCATCTTAACTCCGTCATGACGAGACAGAATTAGAGGAGTCGCCTGGCGTACAGAGACAACAGCATGCTAGCTAACAAGCGGCTGGCGACCCCCAGAAGTCCTCAAACCGACACTCCGCTTTGAGGTAAACTCGGCATGTCACACGCCGAGCTACTCGTTGCCCTCTTTTAAACTCGGGCAACTTTTTCTCCTTTCAAGTCAGAAGCTAGCAGCGGAAGTTTCGGTGTTTGCGGCGTTAACCGTGAGCAGCGCTGCAGCTGCGGGGACGCGACAGAGCGGAACTTCCGGATTCGGCAGGTACAGAAAGCCACGAAGAAGAACGAAGAACAAACTGTCATTTTTTTTCTCTTCTTCTTCGTGTTTTATGTGGATATTGCATCGACGTTAAGCGTTAATTTCGAGGGTTGTTATTTTCAAATTATCGCCTATAAATATTAAATTAGCGTTAGCTTAATCAGGAAGAAATTTCCGCCCTAAAATTAAATATCTTATTGGCCCCTAAAGGGTGTGACGGACATATTTAGTAGTTTTTAAGATTCAATTGTTCCTTGATTAATGGGGAGAAATTCCTTTACATTGATAAATAAATTTAAAAAAAAGAGAGCTAATGTTGAAGAATTCATTTTTAAAGCGTGTCAGATCAAAGAAAGATTTAGATTCCCATACCGTGATTCATGCTGAAAAGCCTCCTGGCCATAATAAAAGCGACTTGATATCCAAATCTCACTAGAATAAAAATGACAAGACAATTATAAAGAAAACTTGTGGGTACGTGGCGAGTCATCTGAAATAGTGACCAACTCATCTGTTATGAATGTCATAGTGAAAGCAGTTTAATCCAACACAACAGATTCTCCCTGCGGCATGCTGAGCGTACAGTTAATATGAAAGCAGAGATGTAACTTAAAATCAACGAGCGTTACATAAGCTTTTTAAAACAAATTATTAAAGCCAGAGGAAACGGACAATGCAAACAATAGGTACAAATAGTAAAATAACATTGACTGTGCATAAAATCTTTCGGAAAACACTACAAAAACTGGTCCCAAACTTAAAAACGAGAGTAAAAATATCAACACCTAAAATGAACATGTATGCATTGTATATAAAAAAAACACTTAACCCTAACACTAAGTGTAATCATTATTTTTTTTAAAACTTTTTTAAAATGTATTTTTAACGAGGTGCTTCTGAGAGATTCAAATTTTAGGGAGTCCTTTACACGTGTAACCACAAAGTGCTTTCAACTTCTGTCCAGCTGAAAGGTTGCTGCTTATTCTTCTTCAGGTGATTCCTCAGACTCTTCCCGCGACGTCTTCCTATCAAGCTGTGTTTCTGTGTGGGGGTGTGAGAACTCTGTTACCTTTTTATTTATTGACTATCACAGCATCAATAATGACTTGGTTAAGTATTCAGTACCTTTCCTTGTTTTGTTCGGGCTCTTTGCATCCTCAGTGTCATAACCATCACACCTCTCGAGTATAATGTCCAGGATTTTGGTCACTTGTGGGTGTTTGGCTGCCTTGGTTAAGGTTTCATCGTCTGAGCTGTTGCTTGACGGCTCTGGAAAAGGATTCATGAAACATAAATGCATGATAGAGAGTGAAGGAATGCTTTATATTATTACATTTTCCTGAAGATTTGTTTGTCCGGTGAAGGGCTTTCGCCGGAGTCCTGACCTGACTCGGGCGTCTTTCTTGTCTTTTTGGGAGTTGTGTTTTTCTTCTTCCTGGGTGAAGCCTTTGTTTTTTTTGGAGTTAGTTTTGCCTTGCGTTTCTTTTTCCGAACATTAAACAAGGGTTCATCGTCTGAACTTTCGTCGGAGTGTCCTGCAAAACAACAGTGACGGGAGCTCGGATTAAAAACAAACATATTCTTCAAAATGATCTGTTTTGTTCACCGTCATGACCGTCATGACTCAGAACCTCGTCTCTTTCTTGATCCTCTGCGTGGCGATGCAGTTGCCTTCTTTGTGTTTTTCTTCCCTGGTTTCTTCCTTCGAGCAACAACCTTGTAGTCATCGTCGTCATCGTCATCATCATCATCATCATCATCATCTGAGCAGCTGTCTGAGTATGAAGGGTCTTATAAAAATATAAAAGGTTAGTACTAAAATCAAGCTATTCTCTCTGGTCAGTCTGATAAAAGTGCTGCCTACCTTTTTCGGAATTGTCTTTAGGTTTTGTTTTCTTGCTGTTTGCTGAAGTTGTTTGCTCTTTGGGAGCCTGTGTCTTTTTCCTCGTAAGAGTTTCCAGCGGTTCATCATTCGAGCTGTCACTGGAAGACTCTGCATATTTGACTAGAACAAACAAAGCATGTATTTTAAATACAAGTTCAACAAGAAGAGCGGTTCAGATTAGCTTTGGTTATCACATCGGAACGCCTACCCTTTCCCCTTCCTGCATTCCTTTTGGATTTTATTACCGGTGCTGCTTTTCGAGTCGGAGTACCAGAGGACTTTCGCTTCGGGTAAATTTTCTTCTGGAGTTCACTCAAAGGCTCCTCGTCCGAACTATTATTGTCATCCAGCGATTCTGTGTCAGAAGTGGAAGAAGAGAAAATAAGTATCTTCTGCAGAGGACAGAAACGTTCTGTTGCTGCTGAAAACTCAAGGAGATGACATCCTTTACCTTTCTTCTTTGAATCGACAGATTTTTTGGGGGACCCGGAGGAAGGCTTCTTTGCAGCATTCGAGGACTTTTTGCCGATTTCTACGAGTGGCTCATTGTCGGAGCCATCATCTGAGTTGATATCTGAAACAGTTGCATATATCAAAAGATTTAAAGCCAAGGATTATAGAGAGGAAATATGGCTGATGATGTGGGACTATAACCACCTGCTTTCTTGTCATTTGTGCCATTAGATTTGATTGACTTGTTGCCTTTTTTCTCTGGTTTCTTAGCTGGTGGAGTAAAGACTTTTTTCTTTTTCATCAAAGGCTCGTCATCTGAAGAGTCATCCGAAGCTACAACAGGAGAAGATGGACACGAACAAATTTCAGTGTTTTTTGTCCTTTGATTGTTACAAATACATTGAGAATGTTTTGTTGTTGTCCTCACCACTTTTGTCCTTTGCTGAATTAGGGCCGGATCTGTGCCCGTTTCCACGTGACTGTTTCCCCTCCCTGCGTGGCTTCTTCAAGAGCGTCGGGAGAGGCACGAAATCTTCAGAGCCGGAGCCACTGTTTCCTAATCAGAGACAGGATGGACACCAGGAATTACATCTCTAGTTTGGCCTGGTAAAAATGATCATGAAAGTTTGACAGTATATTCAGACCCATAAAACTTCCCATTTTCTAGTCTGCGTATCCAGATTTTACTTTGCTGTACTGCGAGTATTTTCCAGTAGCTAGCGTCAATGCATCAGTTGACTCAGCAAAGTTATACAACTGTAGTGAACTACACTTTTAACAGATAATGAATGATTGAAAACTATGCATGCATTCTTTTGGGACAAATCAGGTAAATCATGTAACATTGTCAAACCGGCGTTATTGTCCATCTACAGAAAAATGCAGCTATTTTTTCATTCATACTTTAAAAACTGGACGTCTATAAAGGCCAGGTTCATCTGTGAATGTTAGAGATTATGTTTGTAATGTGATTACTTTTCATGGGTTGTGCATCAACATTACAGATTAATAGGAAATATAGGGTTTAATAAATTACAGTGACAAGCTATGAAGGCTCCAGTTAGACAGTCTAACCAACTATATCCCATGTACACAGTAAAACAAAGAACCATTCAAGCATCAATATATGTGAATACTATTGGGATATTAGACATGTGACCACTGTTTTCAAATAATTACTAACTTGACCATTACAGACCAAAGTTGATCTGGACTATAACGGGGCAGCTCCAATTTGAGTAAACGTAGTATTCATGTAGAATTGCACCTTTCAGAGACTTGCGTTAACTTTATACTTGTTAGATAACGACAATTACTCTGTTGGAGCTGCTTGACCTTTAGCTACTTATATATACTTTGGTTTGCCCAATCTATAGGCGTCATTTTTTAGAAGCTACTTATGCGTTTTTCTTTTCACGTAAAATGACAAATTGCAAATAATTCAAGATGAATGTTATAAAGTACAGTATAATATTGTAAAAGTGTAAATATTCAAGCAAATAAAAGTACTATAACCCGGTCGATGATTTGTAAAGACAACCATCTTAACTGTTCTGGAAGACGTTAGCATCCCGGATGGCAATGCTTTATGTCCAAGTTGTAAATCCATCAAGCTAACTTGGCTTCTCCGCAGCCCTATAAAATGTCTGCCTCCTCAGCTATAATTAAGAACATTGTTCCTCAAACTACCTGGAGAGTCGTGTGCCACATCGCTGGCCACGTCAGCTGTGCTGCAGTCCATCTTGTTGTTAAGTATAATTTAATGCTCTTCAAAATCGCGCCAAGTGGTTAGCTTCTTGTTCCAGCTAGCGCCAACTTCGCAGTTTTGTTGTGAACACAAGCTGCGAAGCGTGCTGGTGCACGAGTATACAGCTATCGTGTCACAGAGTGTCATGAAACACGCTTTAGAAACCAGTTCCTCCAGTCATAGCTGTAATATGTTTCTGGTTCCCGTATGGTTTGTTTTCTTCCGTTTCTGTTTCTGAGCGAAGCGCCAGGGGCGAGTGTTGATGACGTATCTTCTTCTTTTACGGTGGCTTGGAACCGGACTTCATAAAGGTGCATACCGCCGCCTGGTGTATCGGAGTGTAGTGGAAGATGCCCCAGCAAACAGGTAGCTTATATATAAGTAAAACTTGGATACAACGTATTGCATTAAAGTATTTGTTTAAAGTACATGTACTTCACTTGAGTATTTTCATTTCACGCAACTTCCCACTAAGCTAACCTGAGAGGCAAATATAGTATTTTTTATCCGGTTAAGGTGTTTTTCTGGGACTTTTCTGGGACTGAATGCGGAGGTAGAAAATCCACGGCCCGCCACTACTTATACATTTATAAGATTGCAAAGTGTGGAGTATTTTCAGTTGAGTAAGGTTTGGAAATGCAGGACCTTTAGTCAGGCATTTTTACAGTATCTCATAATACTTTTTATTGGTCTTAATGGGCTTAAATTATCTGAAAAAACTGTACACACAACACCATTGTCATGTACCTATGGTTTTCATCGAGTCTCTGTGCTCCCCTGCTCTTATACCAAGATATTCTTTTTTTGTACGAAAAGTATCTATAAATGACTAATTGATGCCTACTACCAATACAAAAAATAAGAATAAAAATAATAATAAATGAAACTATCCGACTTGACCGCAGTTTTTTGTTCACACCCCCCGTAGTTTATCTCGAAGAAGTATAAAATAAGTATAAATAAAATAAATAAATATAAATATGCGCAGAAACGACGCACTGCGTGTCTCCCTGACAACGAACCGGAACCGGAAACGTGGCGGCGAGATGTCGAAGCGCAAGATGAATAATGTGAGAGGCGAACAGTTCGTGTAGCTGTTCCAGCCTATAATTTGTTTGTGTACATTCAGATTCAATATTTTCTTCGTCTTCATTTTGGCCTTTTAAGGTAAGCTAACCGGTCCTTCTCGGACTGAGAGGCCGGGTTTAAAAATATAACTCGTTAGCCGGAATATCAGTTCAAAACAACGGTAACGACAGAGGATGGGTGGAAGAGATGCGCTTGTTTTTAACATACTTGTACCCCTGAGACACCTTTCATTCATGTTCCCACTCATCTTGTGGACAATTTTAAAACTCCGCCCTCGCGGGACTGTACGTTAATCAGCACAAACCTCCCCTGACCCTTTGCTACATAACATGATAATATCATTGATTAGTAGCTAACGTTAGGTAGACGAAGATGCATTTGCGTCAGTGTTAACATACTTTAAATTTAAAATCTTAAATGTATAACAACATATATATATATATATATATATATATATATATATATATATATATATATAAAAAAAATACATCTTAAATGTCATTTTCTCAGACTTGAAAACGACATTACTGTTTAGATTACAGTCAGCTGCGTTTGGAAGCTCAGTATCATTCCAACTGATGAGTAAACTGATCCTGCATGCTAATATGAAACACTGTCATTGTGTTCACTATATGTCACTGTTTTCTTTGCTGACATATATCTCACATCTAGTCAGACAAAGTCCTTATAACTCTTACTGCTGGTCAGTGTGATGCCTCAAAAGAAAAGAAAAAAAGTTCAAATCTTTCTCACTTTTCACCAGGGGAGGATGAGTTCGGAGACGGTGGACCGGGTGACTGCCGTGATCGGCAGTCGGCCCAGCACGCCGCTTCAGACGTCCTGGTTTGAGTTCCTCCTGGACGGCAGCCTGCTGGAGAAACACCTCCAGAAGTCAAACCCAGGTCACTGACAGTCATGTGATGTGATGATTGGTAGTGGAGTGCAAGTTACAGTTGGAGTGCAAGTTAACCCGACAGCCAATAAAGTGTTAAGGACAGCTGAGTGAATACTAATTCATGTTCTCTCGTTCAATACCAGCAGGGTGCATTAATTAGTAGCAATGCAATTCCTCTGATTTAGCTTGAAGTTAATACACACAACAGTTCCCCTCATGTTTTAGCATAAAGGTTGTGTTATGGTGAATTCTTCTCATTCCTGTGAGTAATGGGCTAAACATGAACAACAAGACCCCATATTGTGACACTTGCGGTGCATCTAGAATGAGAGTTGTGTATCAATAATGTGAGAGGCTTTCCAAATCTGAAAGGCATGATACAAGTTTTGGTGCCTTTTTTAAAAAAAATTTTTTTTACTGGCATTGAAATGTTATTTGATACATGAATTTGTATGTTTCCACAGACCCGGCACCGGTGCAGCTGATCATCCAGTTCCTGGAGCAGGCGTCCAAGCCCTCCGTGAACGAGCAGAACCAGGTGCAGCCTCCGCCGGACAACCGCAGGAACCGCACCCTGAAGCTGCTGGCACTGGAAGTAGCCGCCCACATGAAGTGGGATCTGGATGCTCTCGAGAAAGGGTATGTGTTTGTGGGAAAGGCTCTTTAAACGTATCATACGGACGACGCCAGTGAAACTTTTCAAACTTGTCACCGTGCATGTATGCAAGAGGTTCTGGGGTTGCAGAAATGTGTGTTTGTGCAAGTCTGTTACGTCGACCTCTAAATTAAGCGAATGTAGCGTTCGAACATTTTGGAAACAGTTACCCAGTGACCTCAACAGGCCAAAGCGTAAATCTAATGTCTATTAGCAATTGATACAGACGTTGGCGTCCTGTAATGATTCATCTTTCTTCCCGAACCCAGCTTGACCATTCCCGTATTAAATATGCTCCTGAACGAGCTCCTGTGTGTGAGCAAAGTGCCACCGGGGGTGAAACACGTGGACCTGGAGCTGTCCACGCTGCCACCGACCACGGCCATGGCTGTCATCATATACAACCGCTGGTGAGTAAGAGCCACAGGGAAAACTCACTGAGACCGGACGCACCGGCTGAGGTTATTGCGTTTGTGACTGTGGCGCAATAGTTAGCATGCCTGCCTTAGGATAAGTGGTTCGAACCTTGAAAACAAGCTCTGCTCGTCCACGAGCAAGACACTTAACCCCTAATAGCTCCCTGTTGCTGTGTCTCCGGTGTATAGAGCAAAAATGTTAGTCTCTTTGAATGAAATGTCAGCTAAATTAAATGTAATTAGTCACAAAATGTAAATGTTAATTTTAAAAAAAGAAGAAAGAAACCACTTGAAATAAGTTGAACAAGTCGTCTTGTTCATTTCCTCTTGTGTCGTTCAAAGGGCCATCAGAACCATCGTGCTGAGCAGCTTTCCAGAGAAGCAGACCAAGCCGGGGCCTCACCAGATAAACATGTAAATACTGCTCCTCCCGTCCCGTTAACACACTCCGGTCTGGGTCTTTCTCATTTGCCCGATTTTGTGTCCCCACGAGTCCTCGCTCCTCAGTCTTTTGACCCAAACAATTCAATCTCAGCGCTTCATGTGGAAGGAGCGGCTCTGTTCCTTAATCGGGCACACGTAAACAAATTATGTTTACGAGTGCAAACATCTGCGGACATCAAATTCAGCACTAATTGAATACATGAAATATTTATGACATGCATGTTCTGTGTGTATACAAAATGCATGACATCTGAATAATCTCCTCACTATATGCCACGTTGTGATGGGATTAACAGTAAATGTAGATGTTGTCCTAAACATCGTTATGCTCATCTGACAGAGATTGTGAAACACTGAAAACTGAAACAGCCCGTCTCAGTTTCACATCTGAATCTGGCTTTTAATGGCATGGAGACAATAGTGAGTTCTGGTCTTGTGGCCTCTTGTAGGTTAAGCATCGTGCAGCAGGAGAAAGAGATGACCGAGAACATCCTTACTGTGGTGAGTAGGAAGTGGGAATCCACGGGAACGCTGCTGTGTGTATGTTTATAATCATGTTATCCCCGTTTCAGTACGCCTGATACTGCCTAAGAAATTGTCTTCCATGCCCTTCAGCTGAAGGAGCAGGCGACCGACTCCATCAGTGTCCTGGAAGGAGCCGTGCAGCTGAAGAAAGACTTCTACGTCCACACCCTGAGGACTCTGGATCTGCTGGCCGCTGACGCCGCCGCCAACGGAGAGACGGAGTCCTCGACCGCGGGGCTTCGCATCAGTGCGGACGAGCTGCACTGCCAGGTTCGTGGATGTGATGAACCTCATTGGTTTGACCGGAGAGAAGAAGAAACACTAACTTTCATATTGAATCTTCAGAGTAAACTGTCACTCAAAATGTTATTTCAGTCAAATCTAATGAGTCATACATTTGCTCTTTTGCTGTTTAGGTGCATTATGATTTGGGAGGTATTTTCTTCCAACAAGGCTGCACAGACCAGACGGCCTACAAGAAGGCCCGGGACCACTTCAGGCAGACAAAGGAACTGTTAACTAAGGTAGATTTACTTGTTCAGATATTTGTCTTCCTTTTTAGTCCTTTTCACATGTTGATCCATTTAAATTGTTTTATTTTTTACAGCTGGACTCAACTGTCCACGTGCACCTGGATGAGAAACGTCTGGCTGGTTACTGTAACGCCTGCAGGGCTTTGACCGAAGACTGCGACCCCTCCGACTCGCAGAACATGCCCTACAATCAGATCAACAGCCTGATCCGGGCGCACAGCTACCAGGTCGGTAAACTGAAGTTGCGTGAGAGATACCAGGAAGATTTTTGACTGAGTGGTAAACACAGGACATACCATGTGTTCCCCTCTCTGACAGGCCGTCATTGAAGCCTTCATCAAAGACAACGTGTGTCGCAGTTTGCCCAACAACTTCCGGCGGTCTGTCCTCAGGGAGTTCCTGTATAAGGTCCAACAAGGGTGAGGGCAAGACGCAGTCAAACACTGTGACAAAGCCTATAGATGTGGTGTGCATTAAAACACAAGAGGGAAGCTAAATGCATCGTATGCTTTTTATAACAATCTGCATATCCAACAACCCGTTTCTGACAGGGAGTCCAGCCTGGATGAGGTCTGCTACAAGCTGTGTGTTTGCAACGCCGTCCGAGACGCTCTGGAAGGGGAAATCCTCAGTGTGCGTTTCCAGCAGCTGCTGCTCAAGCCCAGTAAAAAGATTGTGGACTTCATTTTAGAGGTACCGCTCTCTCACCTTCTGGTGTCTCAAAGAAATGTGTGAGTGATTCGTTGTTAGGAACTCCCAGAGCTTCAACTAGTAAAAGTGCAAACATACAAAGGCTGATTCTGGCTGATTCGCACACTGCTCAGGTTGAAAATGGGCGGAGCTTTGATGGGACTTCATCAGGTCAAAGGGGTCATTTTTTACATCCTTACAGCAACGGCAGACCGATCAAGTAGACTTTACACGCCCACACAGTCCTTTTTGAAGAGATAGTCAGTCAGATTAGCTGAGCACACCTGTGTGGGTGTTCATCTGCACGTTTTAAATCCAATATGTTTTGTCCTGCAGGTGTGCACGCTTTCTCTGGAGAAGGACCGACCATCCGAGACATCCAGAAGAAACTTGGCCACTTTCATGAAGTGAGTGAGAGCAGAGTCAAGGTCACTTTAGAAGTTGTATAGTTATTACACACTGATGTCCCAGTGCATGTGACTTTAAAACTATTTAGTCTACCAGAGGCTACAGCTGGGAGGCTCCGTTAACGCCGTTGTTATCCTGCAGGACTCTGTGTGAGACCCTGGAGGAGCTGCCGCTGCTGTTCATGGTGTCCTCTCACAAGCTCTTCATGGAGCTGTTGAAGGAGGAGGAGAGGAAGGTTCTGGTGGAGCAGCTGAGGAAGAGATCGACCACGATCAACCTCAGCGCCAAGCCTCTGCCGTCTTTCTACGACATTCCAGGTGCAGCGCCGGGTTTTTTTTCTTCTTGTGCAAGACAGCCGGACGTATCCGCTTGTTTTGTCGCGTGTTGAAACTTCCGTCCCCTCCGCAGCGTCGGCGAGCGTGAGCATCGGGCAGCTGGAGCAGCAGCTCATCCTGTTGCTGGAGCCGCGCAGGATACGACAGATCCTCATCGAGCTCCACGGCATCGCGGAACGACCTTTCTGGAGGGTCAACAGCAAGGTCGGAGGTCATTCGTGTCTTAGATTTTTATACTAGAACCTCCGTTATGAGGAATGAACACGGTTCACATCGATTCACATGATGCCAAAATGTAAAAGAACTCAACTTACTGTCGGATGTAATGAAATATTAACTGAAATAATTCACAGTGGGAAGTTCCTCCGGACTACATACACGTGATCCTCGGCATTAAAGACAACCTGACGAGGGACCTGGTTTACATCCTCATGGCCAAAGGACTCCACTGCATATCCATAAAGGTGTGCAAGTTGAACGTCAGCTTGATTACAGCAACATATCTAAGCAGTGAGAATCGGATAAGAGTAGAAATGTTGAATCCCCCTCGTTTCCCGTCGTCTCAGGACTTCGCCCACGCTCGGCAGCTTTTCTCCGCCTGCCTGGAGCTCGTCACGGAGTTCTCCCCGAAGCTGCGGCAGGTGATGCTGAACGAGATGCTGCTGCTGGAGGTCCGCGCGCACGAGTCGATGGCGGCCGAGGGCAGCAAGGAGCGGCCGCCCTCCGACCTGGTCAGCAGGGTCAGAGGCTACCTGGAGATGAGGATTCACGGTGAGAATACGGACACGCTGCACACCCGGAATGAGCGTTGAAGTGTTGTAATGCGTGTTAAATCACTCTGGTGCTGCAGGATTGGAATCATATATTATTATTATCGTTATTATTATTACCCACCGTCATGTGCTTTTTTTTTTTTTGGGGTCTCCAGATCTGCCGCTGCGTCAGGTGGTAGGAGAGGAGTGTGTCGCCTTCATGTTGAACTGGAGGGAGAACGATTACCTGACTTTGCAGGTGCCGCCATCTCTGGTCATGAACAACCCGTACATCAAGGTAAAAACACTCAAGAGTCTACATCAAGGTAAAAAAACACTGAAAAGAGTCTTCATCAAGTTAAAAACACTCAAGAGTCTACATGAAGGTAAAAAAAACACTGAAAAGAGTCTACATCAAGGTAAAAACACTGAAAAGAGTCTACATCAAGGTAAAAACATTTTAAAGAGTCCACATCAAGGTAAAAAACACTCAAAAGAGTCAGTCACTGCCTCATTGTCGCAGGTGATGGATGCTTCCATTGTCTCTTAAACTCTAATACGTCTTCTGTGACTTCAGTGCGACTATATGGATGTTAACTTTAACTCCACTGGGCTTCGTATGCCCTGTAATGGTACGCTGAATTTCATTGAATTTCTTTACATCTCAACATATATACACCCCTCCTCCCCGTTGTCCTCCCGGCAGCTCGGCCAGCTGCTGGCGTCAACGTGCAAAGAGCTCCCGGGTCCTAAAGAGTGCCGGCGCACGGCCAAGGAGCTGTGGGACGTGGTGGTGCAGATCTGCAGCGTGTCCATCCAGCACAAGAGGAACCACGACGGCAGAGTGGGCCTCATCAAACACAGAGAGTCCTCCATGGGCATCCTGTACCGGTACGCTCACAAACAGCCCCGCTACTTACCGTTCTGGAAGGATAATGCAGAGCTAGTATGCGCTGAGCCACGCTCATCTCGGTCTGTTTTCATTTTCTATCCCACGTAGGAGCAAATTCATCACTTTCATCAAGAAACTCAGAGTGAGTATTCAATAAACTGAAGCTAATCCCAGAGTGGCTGCTTGCCATTCACACTGGACGAGGCGCTAATGGTGCAAAAGTAAACTGGTTTCGTGTTGCGTCTCACAGGAGCCGCTGGTGCTGACGACCCTCATCTCGCTGTTCGTGAGGCTCAACAGCATAGTGCGGGTAGGTCTCCGCTCCAGCTGTTAGATGGTGGCAGTGTGCACAGTGATGGCACACTGTAGAGCCTCACACACGCTGTTGGCAGGAGGGACAACTCAGCACATTGTAGGTTCTGTCTCATTCTGTCTGTCTGTGTCTCTATAGGATGATATAGTAAACGAAGTGACAGCAGAACACCTCACCATCTGGCCATCCACTCTCGCAACGTAAAAAACATTTCTGCTAAAATATTTCTCAAACAAAGCCGGTAAACGTGACGAGTGAGTGTGTGTGTGTGTGTGTGTGTATCAGCATACAGGCCGTAGACGTGGAGGCTGTGGCCGTGACGGTCAAGGAGCTGGTGTCCTACGCCCTCACCCTCAACCCCAACAACCAGTCGTGGATCATCACGCAGGCGGATATCTACTTCGGTGAGAAACAAACCAACCGTTTGCGTTTCTGCTGCAGAATTTAAATAAAGTTACAGTTTTTAAAATTACTCCCTGAGTGGATTCAAACAAACAAAAATATTTATATTTTAACTTGAGGAACCAGATGTTTGGAGCTCACAACATCAGGTCTATAACGGACATACAGCGGTGGAAGAAGTAAAAGTAGCAATAACAGTGAAGAAATAAGTATCAATATACTCAAGACTTCTAAAAGTATTTATTATGCAGATTGGCCCCTTTTTATAATAATTAATTCAACTACAACGAAGGAGCCGTGTGTTTCCCAGATGTCTGTTTGACCGAAGCTTTCTTGTTCTTGTTCTTCTTCTTGTTCTTCTTCTTCTTGTTCTTGTTCTTCTTGTTCTTGTTCCTCTTGTTCTTGTTCTTCTTGTTCTTCTCTGTTTTTGGCAGTGACCAATCAATACTCTGCCGCGCTGAACCTTTACCTCCAGGCCGGAGCCGTGGGCTCCGACTTCTTCACCAAAGCCGTCCCCCCCGATGTCTACACCGACCAGGTATAGCTCTCACCACCACGGCCGCGTGATCGCGACTACAATGCGACGTGACGCAGCTTCTATGAGCGAACTACAAAAATGGGGGGGGGGGATAACCGGTGACTTGTAGTCTCAGTCCACTGTGACGCTGAATCAGTGGCCTCGTAACGCTGACTGTCGTCTGCAGGTCCTGAAGAGGATGATAAAGTGCTGCTCGATGATGAACTGCCACACACAGGTCAGATGAATCGCTGATCACGAGGTTTCCATGTCCTGAGTACAGTAGTTTACTTGCTTTTACGGTTTCCCGCCTCTGAAGATGTCTTCCCATTTTTTATTACACCCTCCGTTTCATGTTTTGTTTCCACGCCGCCGTCTCCAAGTCCCCGTGTTAAACTACTTTTTGTCTGGCCTCCCCATCAGGTCGCCGTCCTCTGTCAGTTCCTCCGAGAGGTGGACTACATGACGGCGTTCAAAGCGCTCCAAGAACAGAACAGGTATACGTCGTGACGCTCTGCACGCCGCTCTGCACGCAGCGCTGCACGCCGCTCACGTCTTTCTCTGTCTCTCCCCCACGCAGTCACGACGCCATGGACTCGTTCTACGACTACATCTGGGACGTCACCATCCTGGAATTCCTCACGCGTATCCTTTGTTTTTCAAGCCGTCAGATAACCGTGTCGTTTTTATTGTAGAAACCCACCGTCGGCTAGAACATCTACGTTTGTCACCGGTTCTTCCTTGACCGTGCGTTCAGACATCCATCACAAGCGAGGCGAGACGGAGAAGAGACAAATAGCGGTGAGCAGAGGGAAACTGCTGATTCAGCAACCTGATCCAGCTTTATGATTGCAGCATTGGTGTGATGCCTTCACTGGCCACAATTGTTTTGTTAATGCTTCATGCAAACGCTCCCGGCTTGTGTAAAGTTATCTGAAGTGTAAAAATTCCATAAATGTGGTTTTAGTATTCACGAGACCAGTGGTTCTCAACCTTTTAGTAATGTACCTCCGAAACTAGTGCAAAGTTTATGAACCTACACAATTTTTTAAATATTAAAAATCTCACCTACCCCCCTGGGGTGCCTTCAGATACCCCCCTCTGAGAACCACTGCACGAGACAGAAGCCCAGGGAGCATTTATATGGAGGGCGTAAAACAAAATCAGGGTTAATTTGGCTTTAAAGGTGAGATTTAGATGTCTGTCTACGGTCTAGCTGGTCTGCTCAAAACACTTGAACGAGGGATTTAATGCACCATGAATATAGAAAAACTCAAAACAACCCAAGAAGGGAGAAAGGTTATGTTTAGTTTCCATGAACTTTGGGGAGATTTAGAACTTCTAAGTCTCAAGAGAGGCTGCGTTAACATCTCAATTCTTTTTGTAGATAAAAGCGATCGGGCAGACGGAGCTGAACACCAGCAACCCAGAGGAGGTGCTGCAGCTGGCTGCTCAGAAGAGGAAGAAGAGATTCCTGCAGGCGATGGCCAAGCTGTATTTCTAGAGACCTGTGGACAGACTTTCGGGCAGGGGTGGGAATGTATATTTTATTTTGTAGTAAAAAATAAATACAGTTGCTCATATGTACACTTGTAATCATTAACAAAAATAATGCATCACTGACTCTCCACAGCCCTGAGTTCCACAAACAAAAGGTTGTTTGCAACAGCGAGGCCCTTTAGTCAGCCGGGTTCATGCTCACACCGGCATTTAAAAAGGTTTAATCTGTTGGCTAGAAACATTTAATATGCTACAAGAGGAATTGATTGCACATCACTTTAAGTAATTTAACATTTACTAGAATTGAGAAGTCTACCTCACATTTTTTTCCCTCTTTTTGAATTAAAAAAGCACTCCACTGCCAAAAGTTTAAAAAAAAAAAAAGAAACTTTGGCCAAAATGTTAAAGTCTTAAATATCATCCTGGGTAATGCCATCTGTGATAGACTTCACATCAGCAGGCTTGAAATAAAAGTCCATCCAGACTCTATTCCAGTAAAGCAGTCTGTTAGTCCCAGTTAGGACTCGGTCTCCGCTGGACCTTCACTTCCTGTGTCCTCCGTGCTCTCAGTCGTCCTCCTGCGCTTCAGCGTGTGCAGCTTTTCTCTGTGCTGTTGGGAGGCGTGAGGAACTGGCTGCTCTCCTTTTGACTGACGTCCTAAAATAAAGACAAACCAGAGATATAGTGTTGATTCACATTATGGTATAGTCTTCTTTGGGCTTCAGCTTAGACATTAAATGATTTAACTCCCAAAAAAAATACACAAATTCTACATGTACTTGTTTGGTCGACTTTAATGAGCCCCAAGCAGAAAAATAACCAAATACCAACCAGCATGGTCATGTAGTCCGTGTGCGTCTGGACGTTGTGTCTGTCGTCTTCCTTCATTCCGACAAACTCCTTGAGCGGCGCTTTGCCGAACAAGTTCACCGCCTCCACGGAGGGCGCCATCCAGTCGACGCACAGCTGGACAGCGTCTCCGGGCAGACCTGAGCGCAGAAAGGATGTTTTTAATAACAGATATCAGCCAGCGCTGACGTTACAGATGCAACGACAGAACTCTTTCCTAGAGATTACTTCTCACAGAGCCAGAAATAAAATATCATGGCGCCTCAATTCTCCTCCCGCTATTTGGCTCCAAAACACTCCCATTTATTTCTACATCTCCTCGAACGCGATAATCTTACCTGAAACTTTCTCAGCCGTTTCTCTTTGAATGAAATGGCTCAGGACGGAGGCCGCCAGCACCCTGTACTCAAAGTCCAGAGCATTTATGTCGAGGATACACAGGTCTAACAGCTGGAAAGAGTGGACATGGGGAAAGATGAGAGAAACGCTGGGACACCAGTGAGGTCATGAAGCCCAGCAGCACAACCCTGACTGTGGAAATCAGATCTAAACACCCACCCGCGTCATTTGCACGTAAGCGTCCTGTGGAAACTGCGGCTGCAGCAGGTCGGAGCCAGCGTTCATCGACGCCACCTGGAAGTAAAGCTTCAGCCACGAGACGGCCGTTTCGGGACAAAGGTTCCACCTCAGCGCCTGTACAACGAGCAATCAGATATTAGAAATCATGCACAACATCAAAAAGCAGAAGATCAAAGGAGACAAAAAGTGCTCACACTCGTACTGGCATCACCTTCAAAATGATTAACTCCATCTGGAGGATCTCCTCTTGGTAGTAGGTCCCTGCGGTCACGTAGGCCATCTGGGAGAGCTTCGGAGGACAGGCCTCCTGCGAGCAGGCGGAGTAACGCAGTCATATTAGAAGTGTGTGCGCTGCTGCTTAACTAAAATACCTCAGGATCAATGAGCCTGTAAAACACCCTTCAATACAGCTTCTCAACTGGCTGATGGGTCATATAGGGACATCACGTTCCCTCACCTCCATCTTTGCTGCTATAAAGAGACACGTTATCCCGATGAGCTGCAGCATGCTCTTTTCAATGTTGTCCTGCGTCAGCATGAAGCGGTCAAAGTAGTCCTGAGCCAGGTAGAACGTCTGCCGGTGGAGAGTGTAGGACTCGCTCACCTGGTGAAGCCAACGACAACGAAGATATTTGGGAAATGCTAATTGCTTTTTAGTTTTGTACATTGATATTTATGCATTTAACACATTGCGACCCTAATAATGTGCCACACAAAGTTGTACCGTCATCAACAAATACCCAGAGATGAGAAAAGCAACAGAGGAATGTGTAACAGGTATTTAGTGAGTGTGTGCGTTTGGACATGAATCAGAGATGCAGTTGAAGACGCACCTCAATTAACCAGTCGAGGAGTATTGATCTCATTCGGGGTCGTATCGTGGGGTGTTTCTGCATGAAGCTCTTGCTGTGTCTGTAATTCTGCTCCCTGTCGACCATCTTCTCCCACACGTCTGCAGGATATCCCCATCTGTAACGCAACAGCCCCAATCAGTCATATGAAAATAAGTATTTTTTTTTAGTAACATACATACATAAGCTATCAGATAACGGAGTCACACCGCTAAGCGTTAATTACCCAAGATGAGGCAGAGGCGGGGCTGCATCGCGGTCGCCTCCGACTCTCTTCTCAGACGCCCCGATGGGAACCGGCGGCTTGGCGACACTTTTAGGAACCAGCTGGTTCTGAAACGGAGAGAAAACTGAATGCAACATACGCACGGATGGACAGCGCAGGATGGGGACGGCCCGTGCAGGTCAATGGGATGGCCTGCTCTGGCGTTTTGGGGCCAAGGGGCTGTTTGTACTCTTATTATTCTCTATATAATTCCTTCCGTTTAGCAGTCACACACACTGATATATATTTTATGTAGAAGTTTGATTCTGTTCATTAGAGCACGTCCTTGACAATAGAGTTTAAATGAATAAAAGAGGGCCATACCTTCTCACACTGCAGCTTTGACAGGGGCTGGACCTTTTTTCTGTTGCTTTGCTAGAAAAGGAAAAAACAAGCTTTTAAGTCAGATCGTCTAGCAGATATGATTGTCTACATATTGATCTTTCAAAGCGGCGCTGTATGCTCTTCAATGAGCAGCTCACCTTGGTCACTTTGCACCTCTGGCCTGGAACATTTTCAGATCCTTTCTGCAGCCGAACACTATAAAGACACAGAACTAAACTCAATATTTTTGACATCAAAATACATTCAAACGATAATTCATAGAGCAAGCAAAATCGGGCTCATTACCTTCGTCTGGACATGTTTGTGGCTGCTTCTTGCCTAGAAAACAAAGAACAATTTAGTGAAGCAAAGTGAGTGTTTTGTTGACAACATTACCAGCCTTGAGATGGAGGACAGCCAGCTGCACCATACGCATGGTTTCAGGAATTAGACGTCATCATACCGCCAACATTATTAATGAGCGCGTAAAATAAACCCAACTCGCTCTGCAGCGAGACGAACCGAGCTGCTGGATATTTAGTACAAGACTATAAAGTCTCCTCCATTAAGGTTTCTGGCCGGGTTCACCAGATAAAACCACCGTGAACAACACAAAGAGACGCGCAGCAAAAGTCCCCCCAAAAAAGGCTCCAGCTGCTCGTATTAACGCTGCAACGACACAAAGGCCCCGGAAGGACATCTTGTGTAAAAGTCCCGCTAATAAAATGATATGAATTCAACATTAACCCCGTAGACCAAGACTATAACGTCGGGGTTTTAAACATTTCCTCCGTTGTGGTTGCTTTGAACACGCATGCACAGCTAACTAGTTTAGTCTGGATTCAGAAGCATTACATCATCATGCGACTTTACCAAAGTAACGACTAGTGACACCCGGGGCAGTGAAACCGTAGTTTCTAACTCGGGTGTAACTCTCCCGGGAACATGCTAGCTATCCGGGATGCTAGCTTTGCTAAACACGGACCACAAGCTCGACAACAACCGACGTAACGTTTACATATATCGGAGAAAATAACAAACGCACTGCTGCCGCTTCTTTTTGAGTCGTGAGGTTTACACACCTGCACACACAGCGGTGTGGTAATGAGAGCTGTAGAGACGAGCTGACGCTACTAGGAGCGCTACTGGGGCAGCTTACCGCCTCGGTTCCGAGCTCAAATTAAACATATGTCCAGTTGGCGCTGGCGCCAATAAATAAGCGTTCGCGACACATTGCGCATGTGTACAAACGTACCTCCCGATCCCAGACCAGTCAACCGGCGGTTAGAAACGGTTGACGTTACATTTACAGGCGAGTAGCTCGAGGTGAAGTGTGTTTCTGTTATTTTATTTTATCGTCTCTTTGCTTTAGTTTCAACCTTCTTAAAGCTTCGAGTTGAGTTTGTTCTCAAACCGGAATATTAACTAAACCAGCTACGAAATAGAAAACTCGTTATTTTCTTAACGCGACTGCTCCTTACCGAATCAGAAGTTTGTTTTTGAGTAGTATTAAGTCTTAAATGGTGTTACAAAGTTATAATAAAAAGAATAATGTCTTTGGTTCACTCCGTCCTTTTTCTTTCTGTCAATTGTGTTTTCCGGTCGGCTCTGATGGGCGGAGCTACAGAACAGCACAGCCAATAGGAGAGCGAGTTGAGTTGAGCGCGTGCTCTCGGACCAGGATGTAAACAAAGCAGGCAGCTGTCACAGCTGTCAGGTCGGGAAGTCGTAACAGAGCTGCTCCCCTCGGCTGCAAGGCTTTTAAAACTGAATCATGTTTAAATTAATATCAAAAGAAAGTAACAACACAAACTTCATATTTTATCCTCTGCACCCGTCAAATAACACTTAACCACTGACTGGAAGCTTTGTCGCCCCTCCCTCTGGTGAAATGCAGTTTTGCAAAACATTGAACTTTATTCATCCGGAGGGAAATTATGGAGGATTTTTTATGTATATATTTGTCTTAGATGTATGGTCTTGCTTTGTATTAGTTGCTTGAGTAGGTCATACTCCAACATATAAAATTAGCATCCATATAAAAATCTTTTGAAAATATTTATTTCATGAAAAATGATTTGTCCCTGCTTTATTGATAGTTTTGTTGCAATAGTATTGTTTTTGTTTCTTTATTGATACGTGAGATTGTTTTTCTTTTGATTCTTTTTCTCCACATTTCTATACTTGAATAGTAAGAAAATAAGTATACTGTTTGCCACATTTATAGAATCTGAAAAATTGAAACATATGTATGTGAGATTTTGAAGACTAATTAAATATAAATTAAAAAAATAGAAGAAAATAGTTATTTCATAAATATTAATTAAAACCTATGTGTAGGTTCATAAACTGAGTTTTATATTAAGTAGATTGTTTAATTGAATTAAAACCCGGAGTCTCCCCCATATCAGGATGGTTTGACCCAACCTCGAAACACACTACCTGTCATTACCCGTCTGTCTGTCTCTGCCGACGTAAATCTCAAACAATGCAGCCGTGGTTAAAGCGTAGCAGCAATGCTGCTGAAAACATGGAGGGACAAGTGCCAAAGAAGGCCAAACCAGAGCCGGCAAAACTCTGTCAGTTTTCAGACGACTATCTGGAAATCCTGCAGCAGCGTCTGCACGGACGCAACGGCCTGAATGGGTTTTGACTAGAATGAATTTATCTTTTAGACTTTCAGTTAAAAGATAAATTATTAGCACAGTGTGCTTCGGATGTAACGGGCCTCAGCATCATGAAGGTGGTTGAGTCCTGATAATGTATCAGGGACAAAGCCACAGACTTCACTTCCTGTCATGAAGCATTGCGGTACATGGGAAGTTCTGTCTTTGAAATACAGAGGGAACAAGAGGGGAAGCCACACTTACAGCCAACAGGCTCAGCAGAAAAGAGACAAGAGAAGCGGTTCCTCCTCTCTGTCTGCAACATGAAGCTGCTTTTAATTGTCTTGCTGAGCTGTCTGTGTCAAGGTATTGTGTTCACTTTTATCATTTATAAACTTGATATGTACAAATGATTCACAAACTGTTCGTTCTGCTCTGAGGCGAAACTAAACCAAAACTAAACTACATACATCGTGTTAACATCAGCAGCGAGTAAACTGCACTTACATTTCAAACTGGAATTTTTCTGAAACTAAAAAGTATTGTTCGTAGAAGCTCCTATTGTCTCTTTATTAAAAACGTAGTTTTTTTTGCTGATGTGTATCAAGAGAAAAGTTATACGATACATTTAACGTTGACAATGAAACACTACAAACTACACGGACAAGAAAACTGACAAAAGTATTGTGAAATTAGCTTTACTGTATTCAGTGTATTTCAGAAGAAAACCAGGAGCTTCTGTATATATATTTGGTCAACTATAATTGTATTATTTATTTGTTGTAGGATTGGACGGTACGGTTTATTTGATGTAGCTCTACAAAAGCCTTATAAAATGTTTTGAAGTAGAATAAAAGATTGCATGGACATTCAAGGTTATAAAAAAAGGATGAAGACATATATTTATATATATATATATATATATATATATATATATATATATATACACACATAATTGGTCAAATCCTCATTTTTAACAGTCTTTCTGGAAATTGCTCACGCACAATTTCTGTAACTAAGGCCTTCTTTGTTGAAACTCTACACACAAAAACAGAGGAACAAAATTAAAATATTATATGTTGGAAAACACTTGATTCAAAAGTTATAAACAATTTTAATTTTTAATACGCAACATACAAAACCCCAAACAAATAGTTATATCCACGTGCCAACTGGTGTGCTAAGTATGAAGCACCAGTACACAGTATCATGCACAACGGAGAGCAAACCTCTTATTTCTAGTATTTTATTCCTCAGATTTCTAAGTGATCTAATCGGTTACAGGGGTTTCCAGATGTGCATTCTGGATAGAGGCAATGGAGAAGTGAGTGTGGTGTTACAGTAGCACGTGTGTGACAAATAAACGTTTGAATCATTTGAACCTATCGGTGCTTCAGATTTAGTCCCATGTAAAGTGGAAAACATAAAGTTATGTGTTGATGACAGAAGAAGAAGATGAATGGTGAAGTTCACACACACACACACACACACACACACAAACACACACATACACACCGCAGAAAACGTGTTGGTCTTCTGGTCTCGGACCTCTGACCACATTTCACACATTCATTCTATCATGTGTTCACGTGGCTCTTCATCCACAGTCCTGTAGACACACACGCGTAGCACCGGCTTGATGCTCTGAGTGACACCGACTGAGAACGTTAATGAGACTTTTTCATCTTCATTTCAGCTTTTCTCAACTCATGCACTCAAACAGAGCCTACTGACGTCCAGGTGACAACACAGGGAAAAAACACAACAAGGGAAAAACAAGAGGAATTCAACCGTAAGCTACATTTATTCCTGCAGTGTAAATTATAATTTAGGATGACATTTGTTCTCTTGCTCCCTCTCTGTCTCTCTTTTTCTCTCTCTCACACACACACTTAAACAAACACACAGGTAGAACATCATTGTTCGTACTACTTTGTTTTTGGGGGTCCAGAACTAGAATCAACACTTAGTGCAGAGAACGTGTGAATATTCTTGATCCTATTGTCACAGGATGTGGGCTGAACCTGCTGGTGAAAACGCATCATCTCTGTTGAATTCTGCAGGTGCAAATCAAACTCGGAGATAGCGAAGCCGTTTCTCTCCCCCGCAGACGCCTCTTGTTTGCTCTGCTGGCGACCTTTGCTGCAAGTTTTGTGCCAAAAACATGTGTGTGTGTGTGGTAATTTGAGTTGTCTGTTAGCTCTTCCAGCACTAAGACCTTGTTAGCGCTGTTAGCCATGGGGCATACTCATATTGTATAGCTGTATAGCTATTGTATAGCTGACACCATTATGTGAATGGACCAAAAATATACAAGAATTTCCCTCAAGCACAAAAACAATATTACATTTTCAAAGTGTTGAGAGTTAATAGTAAATTTAGATGTTTCTTTACTGTCAGTAAAAGGAAATGGGAGAAATGTTTCTATTTATCTCCCAGCAATTAACATAGCAACATAATACATTTGACATGGATAAAAAAATACCCTGCTTCCTTGAGCATAGGATTATTTTATATTCACAAACCCTGGCAACAGTATTAGTTGGCAAGGAAATACTTATTTCTTTCTTTTTTACTTCTTTAGAAAGTCTTAAACCTGTATTATTTCTCCCCACAAACAAATAACTTCCAGTGTTACACAGACTAGATCAGAAACTCTCGAACGTTGAGCTTCAGATGGTGGTGGGCTCAGGATGTGGTCTCATTTCACTCACACTGCTCCGATCCTCGTGCATGAACACATAATAATTGACATTTGGTCAAGTGGTTGCTCTTCAAACGAGTAACACCTTGATCAGTGCGCGTGGCTCGATGCGTTTGATGTGGCGTGTCGGGCGGCCTAACGACACCCATCCTGCATGCAACGTCCTGGTTCTGGAGTTTTCAGGAGACCCAAACGTGTGTTAATTTGGTAATGAAAGTAGTCTCAAACAAATGCCCTATTTCTTCCTTTTTGAGTAAGGTTTCCTATAAACAGTGCTCTTAAAGAAACAAAACTATATGTTTGTGACACATCATTACATATGTACTTCTGTAAAAGACAGATAGGGGAAGTAGGTCTGAAAGTTAAGAGACATGTACCAGAGAAGAAGAATTGATTTGGGGTTTTACTGGGCTGACCACCACATAAGTCATTTCTGCTTCTGTCCTCAGGCGACCCGTACGTTCACAGCCTCGCTGGTAAATGCCGCTTGACGCTGAGGATGCGTGGGAACAGGAGCGGTGATGTGGTGGCATTGCCAGCGGACTCTGTAGATGTGCTGGTGGAACAGATGTGTCAGGGTCTGGCCTGCGGCAGCGTCTATCACGTGAACAGAACCAGCTCGCCTCCCAACGCCACCTGCTTCCACGACTGCTCGTACCGAGATGGTCGTTTGCACAACTGTTCGCAGAGTGTGGGAGGGAACTGCACTGTGATTAATGAAGCAATTTGTGGTGAGTTCATATTTATATATAATACAGTGACGTGCAGTGAGGGTTCGGGAGACACTGACTCAACAAGTCAGATTTACAAACCAGTTGGATGCCAATAGGATACGATGGGAGAATAGGAGCGAATAGGAGGGAATAGGTAATTAAGACGTAAAATAACCATCATATTGGAAATTGTTAGTGATTGTGAGTGATTGCGCAATCTGGAGTGAGGCTATCTACTATTACTTTTTTAAATAAAAAATAATATATATATATATATATATATATATATATATATATATATATATATATATATATATATATATATATATATATATATGTAAGCTATTGTATTGTGTTTCCGGGGCTTTTATTTTGGAAGGAGAGAAAACGGAAAGAGAGGTGCGCAGAAATGTTGGTGGTGAATAAAATTAAAAGGACGATAATAAAGAAGTTGCCGACTTGCTTAACGAACGAGTATCGTTTTCTTATTACTACACAGGCGTCCTGACAAAACCCTCAGTTACATATATATTAATAATTTAATAATATATAATAATTATAATACTCGGCGAGCCGGATTAAAACGCCCAACGGGCCGTATACAGTCGTAGTTTGCCCATCCGTGGTCCAGTACGACCATGACAGAACCAAACAGGTGGACCCTGCACTATTTGAGGCATTGCGTTGGAATTTTTAATTTAAAAAAAGAAACAACGTTCAACGGGGAACTTCTTTTTTTTAATTTTTAATTTTTTTTCTTCTTTTTTTTATTTTTTATTTTTTTTAGAGTTTGGGGTTTTTAATTAAAATTCGAGTTTCACGGCGGCAGTGATAGACAGACAGGTAGCGCGTGCCAGGTTGGGTCAAACCATCGTGATCTGTGGGGGAGACTGGGTTTTTATGATAATTCCATTAAATAACCTACTTGATATACAACTCAGTTTATGAACCTACACATATGTTAAATAACTATTTTGAAAGGATTTTGTATGGATGCTAATTTTAAATATTGTTTTCTTTATTTTAATCTCATGTACCCCATAGTATGACCTACTAAGTAAAACATCTATTATCGATCTTGACGTCTCTCTTTGGCTAACACTTCTCTGTTTTTAAACACAAATATAACACGACATGTGAAACACACAACCCGGACATACACGCAGCCTTACCCAGTAGTGTTGATAGCTGTCACGAGACTGACGACACTGGCGCGAAACTGCGAGCGCGTGAGTAGCATCTGTTGCTAATTATGCTAGCCGCAGTTAGCTGCCTCCCGTTTCAGCACTAAAACACTTACTAAACAATCAAAACATGGCACTACTAACGTGACCGAACTATTTGAGGTATTGCGTTAGATTTTTGAATTTCAATAAAAAAAGAAACAACGTGAAGAGGAAAAAATCTATCCAAAATATTAATTTTTTTAAATGCACTTTTGAGTTTTTAATTTAAATGCAGCTAATTGAGTGTAAACCATTGCACTAGACCAGTGGTTCTCAACCTTTTTTTTTTTTAGCAGTGATGTACCGTCTGTAAAATGTGTTTTCGGCCAAGTACCCCACTAACTAGTAATACTGCACAGCGCTGGGCCATCACTGTTGAAGAGAAATGGGCCTTGACAGGACATTTCTTTGGTGTTCAAGAATTGACAGAACAGGTTATAGTACAGTCAATGATTGTTTATTAAGCAAAAGCATACATGAAATTCATACCTACAAGGCCTTGGACTCATCTCCCCTGTCTGTCTGTCACCTCACAGTCAGCACCCCTCAGGAAGAGAGAGCCCTGATCGTTGAGAGCAGGGCGTATTTATCTGACTCCAATGACCCTTCCTTCTTCCTTCTTTGTGCATACTTGTCTTTTCTAATACATATTATTGGGAACATGTATTTGGCTCATGAGACTCACTCCTTCTCTTAGAGTGTTTCATATCAAGGTAATATATGTGTCTGTAGAGCATAGGTGGTATCTCCGGCCTGTGTGAGGCCCTTCTACGTGCTAGTTTTCTCTAAGCATATGAAAGCAGAAACAGGAACTCATCCTTCACTGCATGTTGGTCTGAAAAACTCATTGTACATCTCAAGTTCCTGAAATGTGTCCACCTTCAAGTAACAGTGTCTAACACCTTAGCGCTGCGCTTAGCAAATTGCAGAAGTATAAGCTTTGCAGGCGTATAAACTTATCAAACATATAAACTTTGCAGAAGTATAAATTTGCAGAATCATGATGAACGTTTATGAGCATAATTAACTTTTGTCCTTTGTTCTTATGTACTTTTAACCCCGTAATGGAACATGATTAAAACTCTTATTTCTCTTCACTGTCAACAACTGCAGTTAAATCTGCACTACTGCAGCCACCTCAGCCTTTCATCATGGCGGCATGATCTTGTCCCCCTCAGGCCACCAGGCGGTGCGGCTGGCCGGAGGGCCAGACCGCTGCGCCGGCCGTGTGGAGCTGTGGAGGGCCGGAAGGTGGGGCACCGTGTGCGACGACCAGTGGGACCTGCGGGACGCCGGCGTGGTGTGCGCCCAGCTCGGCTGCGGCTACGCCCTCAGTGTGACGGGCCAGGGCGGCTCCTTCCGCCCGGGAAAGGGACCGGTCCACCTGGACGAGCTGAACTGCACCGGCAGGGAGGAGAACCTGTGGGCCTGTCCGGCCGCACGGGACGAGCCCGACTGCGGACACAAGGAGGACGCTGGGGTCGTATGCTCAGGTCCAGTTAAATGAATCCTACTATAGGCTCCAGAAAAATCAATTGAGAAAGTTACCAGCTTGTAAGTGAACATAAAGAGGGAACTTGTCTTTCTATGACATTCTTTGGTTTAGACTTATTAAAAAAATACATGCATGGGAATTAGCACTCCGGGTATATGATACCCAAAGTATTTAAATTGTATGATATAATGTCAAGTATACTGTATATAATATGGTGTATTTTGCTAATAATGATGCTAATTGCTGAAATAGATGAAACGTTAAGGGCTCAGCAAAGAGGATAATCCTTCCATGGTCAATCCATCCATAGTTGTTCATTGAAAATTGGAGAGGAAGAGAGGTGAGGGGGGGCGGGAGGCGTGGGAGGGGTCATCCTCTGGGGAACATGAACATCTCTGCAAAGTTTTATGGCAAGCTATTTAATTATTCCAGTCTGGAACAAAGCATTGGACGGACAGACGCATACCCAACTCGTGGAGGTTCACGTTGCTAAAATCATGACCTCAGCGTCCCCAATGACAAAGTCCTAAATGTTTCTCTTCCTCTAACAGCTTCTGTGTCTCTCTGCAGAGATGAGAGCAGTGAGACTGACCGGAGGTCTGGACCGTTGCTCTGGTAAGGTGGAGGTTCACCGCAACGGCAGCTGGGGCACCGTGTGTGATAACTGCTGGAACAGGGCCGTGGCCTCCATGGTGTGCTCCATGCTGCGCTGCGGCGCCCAGCCGCAGAATTTCACCCGGTTTTCCCCGCCTCTCGCCCTCAACGACGGGGCGCTGTGGTTCTATATGTGCGACCGGGACGCGCAGACTCTGTGGCAGTGCGCCGAGTTCGTCAACCAAACGCACCTGTGCGAGTCCTCAAAGGCGTCCGGGGTCATCTGCAACGGTGAGTGACTTCATGTTTGTCCTTGAAGGAAGTTCTTCCCCCCCAACAGCAACAAGAATACAGGTTTTGTAGAATTGGCTCGGTATAAGGTGTTAAATGTTATATTTTAAGATTGTGTTACACTTAAAATATAACACTGTTGTCCTGCAGGTTCTCTCGGGTTTCCTGCAGAAGCCACGCCCACCAGTGCAACTGTAGTGACTAGTTCGACGACTGGTAAATATTTTCTTATTCAATACAGACAGTGTTAATACATTTAAATATACTTTCACGTATCTAAGAGGACAACACAATAAGTTCTGACAAACCCTTATCATAACCAACCATAAATAAACTACCACAAAGAACAAGAAGGATGCATATTTTTCTTCTTTTTCTTTGTGTTCATGCCAAAAGGATCCACCTCGGCCGTCGATTCTAAAGGCGTCCTCTTCCCGACTCCTGAGCTCATCGGCGCCATCGCTCTGGCTCTCCTCCTTCTCGTGGTTCTCATCACCAACTCGGTGCTCTGCTGCCATTACAGAAGACGGCACGGTTGGTTCTCCTGGTTCCTCCACACGGGATCTACAACTGCTCCTAGAATCCAGATTAAGGATAAGCTGTGAACTACATCAGGGAAATCAGATACTGGTTTTGATTATTATGTGGCCTCAGTTTCCAGACACCTTGTTCTCTGCATTAAAAAGAGATTGCGCAACTTTTCTGTAGTCTACTTTCTAATGCTACAGACATTTATGATTTCAAAGAAGAGTATTTTTATGGATTTAAAAAGGTCTTAGAGGATCTAAAATGTCAAAGACAAACAGCAACACGCCATATACGCAGCACCTCTCATTTGAACCCATCTCTTCAGTGTGAGAAGCTGATACTCATCTTCATCCTCGGTGAACTGTGTCCACAGCGTTCCTGCTCCAGCAGTCTCGCTCCGGCCAACGTCCGACCTCCGAGCGTCATCAAAACAGCTACCGAGGCGCCGTCGACCTCGTCAAGGTCACGCCCCAACCGCCGCAGACAGAAGGTCAGTGGGCAGACATTCCCAAGAATATGATCATTGTAGTGGGAAGGTGTCCACAAAGAATGAAGTCGTTTCACCAAGTTGTTTAATTTTTCTTGCGTTTTGTCTCAAAAAGTCCCCTCCAACAGCCGTCACTTCTGGACGCAGCTCAGTAGCGCTGACAGCGCGTCAGTAGACACAGACTATGAGCCCGGCGATGAGCCGCCCGGCCCTTTGTCAACCTTTCGCAGTGAGCTACTTTCTTTTTTAATTCTTTATTCATTCCTGTGTGTTTCTCATGTCCTTGTCTCTAGTGAGATGTTCTCTCGCGGTGTTGCTGCACTTTAGCGGTTGAGGTTGCGTGTGTGTGTGTGTGTGTGTGTGTGTGTGGGTGTGCAGATCAGTGTTTGCTGTTTGCACTGCATGGTTGCAGGACGGCTTGTGATTAAAACATGTGCATCGTTTGGTATCCAGACTCCCAGAGGTACAGAGCGGACGTGAACCCTTTGACGAGGCCTTCAGGGCTCTACAGCCTCTGTGAGCACCGTGAGTCACTGCCAGTCTGCACAGACTATCTATCTATCTATCTATCTATCTATCTATCTATCTATCTATCTATCTATCTATCCATCCATCCATCCATCCATCACATTTTCTAGCAACAAACATCAGGAATTTTTTTTAAAACTATAAAGCGAGAGTTTATTTAATTTTTTTAGTTATCATCATTAATGTTGAATACACATTTCTATGTACCAGCTCCTGAACCCACAGAGGAAGTGATGGGAGTCTTTACAGGATACAACCCCGCTGAGGCTCAATATACCGCAGTGTCAAAGATCTCGGTGGACTCCTTCGATACCTCCAGCACCTCCTCCGGGGAATGCTACGACTCTAACAACGGCTACGTCCAGGTCACCGCAGGTCAGCTGAGTTACCATAAAAAACTATAAGCACAGAACTGGATGCTACATGCTGACATCATCGTATGAACATGAAACTCTTGACTTGAAGACAGTTAGTGGCCAGATTTATGTCATTATTATTATGCCATTAATCTCACACTTCCACTTCCAATGTGTGTGTGTTGGCAGCTGTTTATGTTATAATATTAAATGAATGGTGAGGAGATCAATACCACTCTCGTGTCTGTACGCTGAATATAAAGCGACAGCCAGCAGGTGTGTTTTGTTAACTCTGGCCAGCTCTTTACATGTGTTTTACTATAAGCTACGCCGCATGCTACGCTAAGCTAACAGGCTGCTAACTGCTGCTTCAAATTTGCCATACATGACATGAGATAAGTCGTCTCAACTCTCTTTTATTGATAGTAATTTAGCTTTGCAAAAATAAGATTCATCTTTTCTGTGGGTGTGAGTCAAGAAAAACAGCCCCGTGACTAACAGTTGTGCGCATATGAAAGCCAACCTGAAACTGCCTCAAAGGCTTTCACAAGATGAATGTCATGAGACAGAACACACTCTGCTCTCACGACAGACGCAGGACCGGCCCCGTCTTCTGTCGCCAACGCCAACGCCGCCGCCTGTGACCCCTCACAGCTCGTCTCCAGCGAAGATCAACCCAACCAAACGATGAACCTGCAGAGTTCAGGTAAACGATGCCAGGTGGATATTAACGCTTGTGCGAGAATCGAGACCTGTAACGTTCGCTGATCTCTGTCGCTGTCCGGTCATCAGATGACGAGGATGACGGCCCCGTCTACTCCCCCGTGAGCCCCGACCAAGAGTCTTCGTCCGAGGACGAGTACGACGACGTCGACATCCCCCAGTGACCCGAGGGCGGGCCTCGAGTTACTGGAGAGCTGAAGACGGCACAGAAAGGAAGCGTGCACTGTGAGACGAGCACCGGTTGGGAGGGAGGAAACCCAATGAGCATCCTTTTACTGGTGTGCAGGCGAGAATAATAATGTGCATTTAGGTTAGAAATGGGTTCAATTGTGGTTGAGTACACTTTATTGTGTGGAGCAGTCAACATTTAACTGCTGGTGATAACGGAGTTCAACGCGGCATCTAAAAATGTTCTTTTCAACTAAATTTAGACCAATTTTGACCCAGATATCATGGCTGACCTTTGACCTGCCGTTTCCTGTAATCCGCATTAATAAGTTGGACTTACTTGAGACTCAACGTGTGATTGACCCGCCGCAGGTTTCACAAAAACATGGTGCTTGTCACGAGCAGAAACTTAAATGGTGCACTTAATGATGCTCTGACATCTGACAGTTGGCTTTGAAAGGCCTTCATGTCCTACGTTTAACCCCAGAGAAATAAATGACGAGCAAGTTCATGTTGTTGAAAAGGATGACGTGTGGTTTGCGTTGAAAAGCGCTCGAGCGCACTCTGAAACGTCCTGTAAGCGTCCTGTAAGCGTCCTGTAAGCGTCCTGTAAGCGCGCTTAAAAAACAAAACGGGTCCTGCTTTCAGACGCATTGTCATGCAAATATAATTGAACAAAAAAGTCAATTTAAACTCAACAAAATGTTCACTGTGATGGAGCAATGACTACCTGGAAGGTAGGAACTCAACCTGAGAAGTTAAACTGCAACATGCTTTTTTTTTCTTTTATAAAAGCATCGCTAAATGAAATGTAATATAATATTTAACTATTGTGTTTAATGTGTTCGATCGCAGTATTTGCACACTTCACCTCAACTCAATGTGCTTTGAATTAAAATGCTTGTGCAAACAACCGCTCACACCGACAGGAACAGACACACACACACGTACAGGAGTTGAGCACAAGACAGTGAAAATATACGTTTGCAGTTTGCTGGCTTGCATTTATTATTCATCCTGAAAACCTTCGTCTTCATCGACCTCCAGAGAACGTCTTCTTTATTCTGCTCACTGTGTAAATAATACCACTGTTTGCACAAATGACTCAAACATACATGTCCTTATACTTTTGGCCGTGACGTGTGTTTAAATAATCTTTGCAACACATCCTGGTGAAAGTGTGCTCAAACTACTGAGTCCCACCACCAGGTGGCAGCATGGTCGTGTGAGTAACTAAGTGTCTGACTGTAAAGCACTTTTATAGAAACTACAAACACAAACAAACTTGTTGTGCCGTCAACTGTTTGCCAAATAAATGTCACCCAGTCTGTAAGACTTTTTATTCCAATGCACATTAAGCTAAGTGTGGGGTCGACGCGTCGCTCAGTGAAAAAGGTTCCTGAAGGGGGACTCAAACCGTCGGTGCGGTTTGAAACCAGGCCTGGCATCGCTCTGCTGGGTCCGTTCCGCCTGCAGCAGCAGCTGCTGAGCGTCAACGCTTCCCCCTGATCCAAAGTGATGCCTCCAATCACAGTGATGTCTTGTTTTGTCGAAGCACATAATGACAAACGGCCCTCAAAAGCACCTGTGAAACTTTTACTAGAGGAGGTGGGGTGGGAGGGGGGGGGGGTAGCGGCACAGATGAGCAGGGATTAGCTTCAGGGAGGGATGATGCATTCGACTGATAACCCAGCAGAATGGGGTGTTTTCTGACTGGAAGGTATTTGGCACATGAGGACGAGTGTGTGTCGGGGTGTGTGTGTGTGTGTGTGTGTGTGTGTGTGTGTGGAGGGAGGGGGGGGGGGGGGGGGAAGTCGGCAGAGATAAAAACGTGTCTGAGAGAATCGTATATTGCACTCAAATGTAGTCCAGAGCTCTGTGTCCAGATAAACAGGCGAATTAAACCACCAGCTCTCCTTATGAAACTCAATCTCTTTCACATGCTGGAGAATCCAACACTCTCTCACACACACACACACACACACAGACACAGACACACACACCAACCCACACACCACTTAACAGAGCTTCCATCTCAAACTATGCAGCCTGATTTATTACAGATCCTCCTCCTCCGACAGTTTGCTTTTGTTTTATTCTGCTCCGAGGGATCGATAAATCAGAATCTTAAAATCTGGGGATTTACAGGCCCGATTAACATCAAGGGGGAAGAAAATGTAGCGCGCCAGTATTTCAAGTAGCTTGTAGTATTTGAGGGATTAGAAGATCAACCCTCTGTTTTTACTTTGTTCATTAAATCAGTTACACACAACGGATTACGGCTCCATAAGTCCGTAAGTTGCTTAAAGTGTCCCGGCCACAGATCCTTGAACTTCTGAACTCTGTTTGGTGCCGGAGGCCCGGAGACGACAGTACCGGCCTGCGCACACTGTGAGCGGTCAGACTCTTTTTGGGATACGAAATAAAAACAAATGCAACAATGGAAAAAGTTTTTGAAGCCTCTTTTAGCACAGGAAACGGGTGGGCACGTGTTACACTGTGTGTTTTAGCTCCTTGTCGTGAGCCACGGCTCCAACACGAGTTCACAACGAGGTCTGTGCATCGTCTTCAGCCGCCGGGTCAGGATTTCTGGAGAAAGGCGTCGTTTAGATGTCTTTTACTTGCTCTTTAAGCAGACTGAGCCATCGCACTGCTTGAAGTTGCCCCTTTAAAGTTCCTATCGACGTTTCTTTTTCTGTAATAATTCACTTTTGCGTTTTACCTCGAGAGAATATTTCATTTATGTTCGTCCCGTGGACATAAACACAGCTCCACATGAATGATTATGTCTCCCTGTGACCGCTGCATGTATTCATAAACTGCCGCTTGCTAACAAGTTCATCATATATCACCTTGAACCGTGGGTACGTCAGCGCTGTGGGGTTTGCCAACTTCTCTTCCTGATTCCTGCAGCTTCTGAAGAATTGACCTCAAATATCAAGAGGTCGTTTTGTTGTTATTGTTATTTGGGTCGAAGCCCGCCGTTCATCTTGTGATGTAAAGCTTCATATCTCGCTGCATGAGCGGTCTCGCTCCACCGTGTTTGTTTTGCTCCTGACTCGGCCTTTTGTGTGTTGGCGCTGCTCTTCCATTGCCAGGGACACGTTGCAGGATGGACTGCAGCCAGTAAACCGCAGTGAGGTCATTAGTTTAGAGCCCCAGATGGTTTAAGAGAAGAAAAAAAAATCCACTCCAGCTTATTAATCAAAGCTTTCTTTTCCTTCTTCTCTCCCTTCGGCCTAGAAATGGCAGCGATTCATTCTCCTGCCATTAAATTCACTGTTATATCCCTCTTTCTCCTGATTAGTGGCTCTCCCAGTGATCCGGCTGTGACCGACGTCGCGGCCCGCTGGGCTGAAGGTCGGGAGCGCCGGCGAGGCTCAGTAATAGTGTTGATTACTCCTCACTCATTAGGTCGCTTTCACTGCCGCCGCTAAGCCCTCATCAGGAGGGTTTGTGGCTGAGCGGCCGGGCAGGGGCCCCGATCCAATTCACCTTTAAAGTTCAGTGGACCTGTCCGGGTTTGCCGCGGGTCAGCGCGTCGCTCTCCACGCTGCGCTCGTCCCCAGAGAGGCCCCCTCGTGACCTCATTTCCTGTTACTACTGTACCAGAGCAGCGGTTGAATCTCACGCTTTGGTCGTGTAGAAGTTTGCAATGTTTGACACTGAAATGTTCTCTGAAACTCTGGAATAAAGCCGTGAATGAAGGTAATAATAATAACAATAAAGTCTCTGCAAAAGTTAATTTTAGGGCTTGAACTCACCACAATTCATTGTTGATTAATCTGGGGATTACCTTTCTGATTAACTGAATAATCGTTTGATGTATTAGTGACATCATCATTAATAACAATATGGAAAGCACAAAAACAATTCACTGAACACACATCAATATAATAGAAAGTGAAACATTTTAGAAAACATAAAATTAAAATATATTCATTTTTTAGAAAAAGCAAACAAATCAGAAAACTTAATATATATATATATATATATATATATATATATATATATATATCAGAAAATCCAACAGCATTTTATAAAATTTTATTAATTAATAAAAAGGTATTTTTGGTTTATGATAGACAGAAGAAATTCATATCAGATGATTTTGTTACTCACTGAGATAATAGTTGATTCAATATTGACTCATTTTATATGATTATGCCACCGAGCCAACACTGGATTACCTTTACCGATATTAACGTGTATTTTCTATATCATTTACTCATTTTAAAGTACGGTCACTTTGACCCAACTTTTCATTTTTTATTTAAAATATATTATTATTTAATTGTCACTTTATATTTCTCTTCACAACCTTTCAGAATCTCCTACGTGTCACTTCACAGATACAGAGTTTACATAAAGAAACATATAGATACAACACATTGTTAAGGCACGGAAAAGTAAAATGATGTTTTTTAAAGTATTTTCTATTTCGCTCTTGTGTTTTGCACCTCAGGGCCACCGTACGTTTCTCAGGAGACTCGTTTACGGGTCCGTATAAAGAAATGAATCCCAACTTGAAAGCCGGCCGCGGCGGCGCGGCGTTCAGCTCGTTAACCTTCTTCTCAGCACCTCGCTGCAGTTAAGAGTCTGCGGCCTCTTCCCCACCAAGACACATTCACGGAGCTGCCAATCAGGTCAATGCTGCAATTAAGCTGCTTTAAACTTGTTCAGTGGGGCCTGGAGGCCGTAAAAATACTTCCGTTTGAGTGTCAATGGGAGCCCGCGGCGGTCAGCGCGGCATTCATGGGAGCCTGCATTGTGTCTAGTTAGTGTAAGTAGTCTGGTCAGCGGGTCAAAAGGTCAACGGGGGCCGACGCGAAAGGCCGCGCGGCGGTTTCCAGCGACTCCCAGCGACTCCCAGCGACTCCCAGCGGCCCTGCTGCTCCGTCTTTGTTTCTTCTTCAATTTTCTCTCTCTCTCAAGCGAGTTAAGAATGTACGGGCGCATTTCCTTGTTTGTCCGCGAGCAGATGGACCGAGCTTTATGAGTGTGCGCTGCGTGTCGGACGGCGGCGTCTCGCTCCGAGCGCCGGGTCGGCCGGGACAGGCGTCGTCAATCTTCGGTCTCCAGTGAATGGCAGATTGGCTGCCATAAACCGGGCCTGATTGCTGTGTGTGCCGTTCCCTTCGGAAGAGCTTTCAAGCCAAAGGGAGGCATGGCAACAAAACCCCGCCGATACACAGTGTGTGTGTGTGTGTGTGTGTGTGTGTGTGTGTGTGTGTGTGTGTGTGTGGGACACTGAGAGCTGTGCCACATTGCAGGCTGGTTTACTGTACGCACCAGTACAGTGAACATCGAATATTGCGATGACATTGTATACAAATGAAGTGCCTTCTGAGCCGGGATCCAGGATTTAGCCACGGCCCAAAGAGAAACTCATTTCCAGGCCCCCCCGGGCCGCAACATTTTTGATTCGGTAATGAAACGCAGGCTTTTGGGGTTTTTTTTAAAAGCAGAGGCCGTGACCGCCAGGTCATCGTTTTGCAACGCCGAGCGTTCGCCACGACGGAGCCGTTTCACAGCACACGCGGCTCAAAAGAGCGCAGGTGTAAATAATCACATTAAAAAATGGCTCCGTTCCATGAAAACGTCCCACAGAGAAACCGCGGCCCCCGAGCGAGCGCGCACGATTCCCAGAGCTCACCAGTGTGGAATGCAGCCGTCGTTTTTGTGTTATTTCAATACATATCTAAGGCACCTTACCCTGTCTCTAAGGTTCCTTACCCTATCTCTAAGGTTCCTTACCCTGTCTCTAAGGTTCCTTACCCTGTCTCTAAGGCACCTTACCCTGTCTCTAAGGTTCCTTACCCTGTCTCCAAGGTTCCTTACCCTATCTCTAAGGCTCCTTACTCTATCTCTAAGGCTCCTTACCCTGTCTCTAAGGCTCCTTACTCTATCTCTAAGGTTCCTTACCCTATCTCTAAGGTTCCTTACCCTATCTCTAAGGTTCCTTACCCTATCTCTAAGGTTCCTTACCCTATCTTTAAGGTTCCTTACCCTGTCTCTAAGGCTCCTTACCCTGTCTGTAAGGCTCCTTACCCTATCTCTAAGGTTCCTTACTCTATCTCTAAGGCTCCTTACCCTATCTCTAAGGCTCCTTACCCTGTCTCTAAGGCTCCTTACCTTATCTCTAAGGTTCCTTACCCTATCTCTAAGGTTCCTTACTCGATCTCCAAGGTTCCTTACCCTGTCTCTAAGGTTCCTTACCCTATCTCTAAGGTTCCTTACCCTGTCTCTAAGGTTCCTTACCCTATCTCTAAGGTTCCTTACCCTGTCTCTAAGGTTCCTTACCCTGTCTCTAAGGTTCCTTACCCTGTCTCTAAGGTTCCTTACCCTATCTCTAAGGTTCCTTACCCTATCTCTAAGGTTCCTTACCCTGTCTCTAAGGTTCCTTACCCTGTCTCTAAGGCTCCTTACTCTATCTCTAAGGTTCCTTACCCTGTCTCTAAGGTTCCTTACCCTGTCTGTAAGGCTCCTTACCCTATCTCTAAGGTTCCTTACTCTATCTCTAAGGCTCCTTACCCTATCTCTAAGGCTCCTTACCCTGTCTCTAAGGCTCCTTACCTTATCTCTAAGGTTCCTTACCCTATCTCTAAGGTTCCTTACTCGATCTCCAAGGTTCCTTACCCTGTCTCTAAGGTTCCTTACCCTATCTCTAAGGTTCCTTACCCTGTCTCTAAGGTTCCTTACCCTATCTCTAAGGTTCCTTACCCTGTCTCTAAGGTTCCTTACCCTGTCTCTAAGGTTCCTTACCCTGTCTCTAAGGTTCCTTACCCTATCTCTAAGGTTCCTTACCCTATCTCTAAGGTTCCTTACCCTGTCTCTAAGGTTCCTTACCCTGTCTCTAAGGCTCCTTACTCTATCTCTAAGGTTCCTTACCCTGTCTCTAAGGTTCCTTACTCTATCTCTAAGGTTCCT
This sequence comes from Clinocottus analis, assembly GCF_023055335.1. Lineage (NCBI taxonomy): Eukaryota > Metazoa > Chordata > Actinopteri > Perciformes > Cottidae > Clinocottus > Clinocottus analis. Next base: position 2,378,872 of record NW_027175865.1, read on the forward strand.
TACCCTGTCTCTAAGGTTCCTTACCCTATCTCTAAGGTTCCTTACCCTGTCTCTAAGGTTCCTTACCCTATCTCTAAGGTTCCTTACTCTATCTCTAAGGTTCCTTACGCTATCTCTAAGGTTCCTTACCTGCTCCTTACCCTATCTCTAAGGTTCCTTACCCTATCTTTAAGGTTCTTTACTCTATCTCTAAGGCTCCTTACCCTATCTCTAAGGTTCCTTACCCTGTCTCTAAGGCTCCTTACTCTATCGCTAAGGCTCCTTAGCCTGTCTCTAAGGCTCCTTACGCTATTTCTAAGGTTCCTTACCCTATCTCTAAGGTTCCTTACTCTATCTTTAAGGTTCCTTACTCTATCTCTAAGGTTCCTTGCTCTATCTCCAAGCTGAGACCGGCTACCCTGTGAAGGAAACTCAATTGCTTGTATCCTATATTGAAATAGTTTCCGATTAATTTTCTTTTTAACAACAAATCTATCAATCAGCTGATTGTTGGCGTTGTAATATTGTATTTCTCATAAAAGTAAAACTCTGGTGGCGTTTCTTTGCTTCCATGGAGGTGATCAGGTTGCTCTTGATCACATGATCACAGTTGGAGGACGCGTGTTGTTTTTTCTAATTGAATGAGGTCACTGCAAGATTGATAGCATGGCATGGGAGGTGATGGTGAGTGAGCTCAGCCAGTTTAGAGTCCAGGAACTGTGTGTGTGTGTGTGTGTGTGTGTGTGTGTGTGTGTGTGTGTGTGTGTGTGTGTGTGTGTGTGTGTGTGTCCGGTCAGCCGCTCCATACCTCCAGCTTAACCCCTGGATTCTCCACATTCCAGCCCCAAAGTCAGGCACAAGTCTCGCCGCTGGTCCGTTTAAGGTGATTGACGTTATTTGCTACCATTAGGGCCCTACTATGTAATTGACCTTTGACCCCCCTCACAAGCGACCTGTTGAAACAGCTTCAAACCAGATCGTCTAATCTCCATGGGAAAAGCCCTCAATCGAGACTTAAGGCTCTAAAAGCAATCAACACCTAAAGGTGAAAGAGGGGAGCCGGGGTCACCGCCGCCAGATCGCTCTGATCCGGTCGGGAGGCGATGACGACCATTTTGTTCTGACTCACCGAGCCGCACACAAACACACTTTATCAGAAAAACAACTCGGAGCTCCACGATGCGCCACGTCTGAAACAACACTCACCTGTTGTCGTCGTTTACCAGGTGAAGACCAACACTTTGTGAGTGCATCATACTCACATTTAAGAAGTGACGTTTATGAGTAGCAAGTAAAATACAATTATGATACTGCTATATTTGAAATAAAATTCACATTTACACATACATTTACTTACGTTTTACTATATTTTTTAGAGTAAGATTAACTTTTTCCCCTCATTTCAATGAAAGGAGAAAAAGAAAAAGAAAAATATAAATATAAATCTCTGTATTGTTTTGCATGTGAGGCGATTCTTTTGGTTCACCTTTAACATACAAAATAAGACACCAAACATCCCCAAAAAGTGACTCCTTTTCATTAAACAAATACCTCCAACATATCAGTAAATTCCCGCCAATGTAAGTGCACCTTGCTGTGTGAACCTTTCCCTGGACGTCGTGGTAAATCTATGAGGTGTACACTGGGCTCAAATGTATATAACGTGAACAAAAGAACAGCTGGAGCTTTAATCTTATGCTCTAATCCCCAACACAAACCAACTGCTCTTATAATAAAAAGGACAAAGTTTCATTCTTCGCGGCGGCCCGGTAACGAACCTTCGGCACGTTACATTTTTGGCCTTCAGAGCCTCAGCGTGTGACTCCGGGCCGCTTCTGAAATCCACTTTGGTTCAAGTTTTTAACCCGCTGGACGTGATCCAGTCTGACAGTTTAGGACGGGAGGGAGGGAGGGGGGGAGGTTACCGGAGGTTTTGACGACAAGACATTGTTTCGAATGATATTGATCAAAGTTCACTTTAATCCTGTTAATTAAAGCAAAGAATAACACGGAGAAAATCCACGACTTAAAAGAGAGGCTGGATGAAAGGCCTGATGGGAGATTTTCATCTTGTAATGCTCAGCTAATGCTTGGAGGGAGGGAGGGAGGGAGGGAGGAGGGAGGGTTGTGACTCGGCCTCAGAAAATTGCCGTTGCTGCTTCCAGGCTGCAGAAAATGTGCGATTGACAACCTTAACCAGGCCCGAAAGAGCGAAGGAACCGGCTTTATTAGATGAATGCTGCGCGTGGTGGGAGGTCCGTCTGACTTTGTTAATGCCCGCAGACGCTGACCTCTCCCATGCCATGTGCTGCCCGAAATCCAGATATGAAACGTGGCTTCACGGGTCAAAACGCGCTTTCATCGCTCCGACGAAGGCCGAGAGAGAAAAGGACGAGCGACGCGACGGTCGCACGTCATCACACGTGGAGGAAATAAACAGCACGATGTCAAAGGAACAGATAAAAAGCCTCAATGTGCACGTGAAATAAACACATCAATGGGAACTTTAGTCCTGCGTTCAACAAGTTTACCGCACGGGAACTCACTTATTTAGCTGGAAATGTCTCCAAACACAGTTAAGAGGAGATAATGTCTTCATGTTTATTATCTTGTATGAGCAACAGTACAAAAAGATATTTAGCAATCATATAAAACAGGTAAAATTCTCACATTTAAGAAGTTGGAGCCAGACCTGTGCCGGTGTGACCAATGATTACTTTCCACTGATTCAAGATAATCACAGCTATTGCTCAACAAATAAATGTGTGTATTGTTTGTATTGATCTTCATTGCAATAGAATAGTCGATCACATTCTTAAGTTGCCTTGAATACATGGTTTCTCTGTAATTTGTGCAGATATTGTGTACTATTCCACATCTAATACATTCAGTAAACAAGTCTACTTCCTTAATATAGCTTATATATATTTATATTTGTTTAAAAATCTGTTTTTGTAGCTTTGACCTTTGACCTCTGTGCCGCTTTCTTGCGGTTTGCAGCTACTTCACGGAGCGCTTTTGTCAAATATGTGAACTTTTCCTGCGAAAGTGCTCGTCGCAACACATTCGTGCTTCTGTCCCGCTCGTCCACGTTCACCCGTCTTGGTTTTCTCCTTTTTCTGTGTGCAGATTAAAAAAAAAAAACCCCGAGCCAGCAGTTTACACAAAGTACAATGCTCCTCTATCGCGTCCACGACATGTAAAATATTTCCTCTTGAAGTTACCACACGTTTCCTCAAACTGCTTAACAGCCGTAATTGGAAACAGACAGCTTGTGTACCTCTGAGCCACGGTAGCCTGAAATATGCTTAAATCTTTATAATTTTCCCTTCATTCCAGGGGTGACTTTTTTAGTCTTTAATCAAACTGCTCTGGGGGAAACGGTGCACCGCAGCGGTTTGATTGGACGGATCGTTCACCTCTCAATCACGCTTCAAGCTTTCGGTTTTAAACCAAATGTTTGTGTACGTTGTCCTTAAAGTATGCATGGGAAAGTGCCCCCGCTGCCGGCTCCGAGGGAACGCTCCCTGTGAATAAATGCATGAATCTGTGACTCTGTGCGTGTGTGTGTGTGTGTGTGTGTGGCATAGCAGCGGGGCTTTTCCGTCTTGTCAATGGAAAACATTAGTGTCATGCCCCCACTCACCCGCCCCCCCTCCCCCCTTGTTTAATTCAGTCCATCAACACTTCCTCCTCCAGCCTGTTAGTGTCACACTGCATTTCCTCTCCGGCCTCAACCGGAGCGACTCGCCGCGATCGGCCCCGGTTCGGGTTTCCCTCAAACGGCGAAAGGGCTTCAAAGTCAATAACTGCTTTTTTGATTTTTATTGACCCAAAGACTCAGCTCCCCCCCCCCCCTCCCTCCATCCTTTCTCTGTCTACCCAGAATGCCACTCGCCCCCGCGTCTCCTTCAAGAGGAATACATTACAGCATGCAGGGTTTGAGGGTGGCGTTGTCTCGCTGATTGCACCTGCAACTGATTTAACAAGGTGTTCAGAAAAAAATGTCCGACGCTCAGAAACCTCCGAGCATCACTGAATGTCTGAAGAAGAGCAAGAGAGGGGATTTATCACCTGGAACACTGATGCTTTCAGGTTATTGAGATGTCAAAACTAATTAAAAAAGGCCTAAACTAATATATTATCATCTCAGTCACCAGGGCAGTGACTTTCTTCTTCTGTCGTCGAGTTTAAAGGTTCATTCTTGACGCTCGAGAAAGCAGTTTGCAGCAGAAAAAACCCTGAATATTTATCACATAATTTACTAACCTGTTTTTCTTTTCAGTTTGCTCAGTTGTCACCGAGATGGCGTCATTCACACATGACCTGGGTATGAAATATTCTACTTTGATGGCTCTTTGCAGATTCAGACTTTACACTCAGCGAAGGAAGGGCTCATAAAATATATCGCTTTTATCTTGTAAAAGTCTTTCGTCTCAAAAAGGTCACCTTTTCAAGAACGCAGTAAAAGTTTTGGTTTGATGATATTCTTTTCTGAAGGTTTTAAAAGATCCATTCAATCCCTACAAAACTATATCTCTCTGTCTTTCTTTCAATCCATCTTCCCTTCTCGCGTTACCTCTTCAGCTGAAACTTTGCTTTTCTTCACTTTAAGTTTTACTTTGCTTCAACACGAGCAAGAATATAATGAGGATACATTTATTTGTCGGCAGTCTCTGAATAAATTGATGGTTGTATTATTTCCGTTGTAAATATCAGCAATAAAATGCATCCAAGAAACTCAGAAACAACCTGACATATAATACCTCAAAAATGAACAAACTGTCATCTCTACTCTGGGTTTTACACAAGATTTACACAGCAGGCTAGCTGTTTCCCTCTGTTCCCAGACGTTATGCTAAGCTAAGCTAACCGGCTGCTGGCTGTGTAGCTTCTCACAGACATGAGAAAGGTATCGGTCGCTCCGCTCAGACAACAAATGAGCGTATTCCCCACAAAATCAAACTCAATCTTGGGAAATGCAACACCTTCAGCCTGTAATTCCCACCTTTGGCCACAGAGGCCGCTGTTTGACCAAAGTTATGAACTCTGGCTTTAATTGGCACGCAAACAAAAATCTGAATGAGTGAGATTTGGGGATGATTTGAATCACATCGTTGTTGCGTTAAAGTTTCCCTCTGAGGAGTTTTTGGAGATAAAAAGGCTTCAGTGTGTGTCCTCCCCTGCGGGTGGAAAGGTGGAGAAAGAACAGACAATCTGTAGGTAATCAACCGCCCAATGGCCGCCTGTGATCTTTTTTTGTGTGAAATCGACTCGCTAATGGTTCGCCCTGTGTCCTGTGTCATTTCCTTTTGATGTGATGTGGCCAGTGATGATCAGCGATCTGGCTGCGTGTAGTAAAGAGCTCTCAGCAGGCACTTTTAATTACCGGGAGGGGGGGGGGGCAGATTTTGGCGGTGCGGCCCACCCCGTCTGGTTTTTATTTCCAACTGCAGACTGACTGTAAAACAACACTACCAGCGCTGTCACCCAAAACCAAAGCTGCTCATGTACAAAAGCAGCCGGGGCCCTGATTATCATTCTGTGTCGGGCATGTGAGCGACAGTTGCTCTGTTTTTACTTACAACCCCCTTCCCTCCTTCCCTCCCGCCTTCCCTCCTTCTCTTCTCTTTAAGTATCTTTCTGCACACACATAAAAAAAAAAAAGCCGATGTCAAGTGCACACGCTACATGCTCTATCTCAGACAAATCAGAGCCAGGTGTGTCCGTATGGGAGAGTTCATATTAGAGAGATATTGCAAACATCTGCATGTTCTGCGTGTCCTCATCATTTAGATCCCTGTGTGACAGTAAAAGGCTGCGGAGGAGAGGAGGAGAAGAAGAGGGGAACACCCGCTAGAAAGCAACCCGGTTTGTTCTGCTGCCAAAAGGCCTGAATGATGGGGCACACACACACACACACACACACACACACACACACGTACACGCGTGTACGCACACACACACGCACAGTCGGGTTTTCATAGCTTTAGAAGACATTTCCTCGAGACGTACCTCTCCTTAATCGCTACAAACCTTCACCTTACTCTAACCTTACATCAAGTCTTCTTACTGAAATGTGATGATTTACGTGATGGGAAATGCGTTTTGTCCTAAAAGGGATGGGACGCTGCCGCAAACAAACGGATTTGTAAACAGATTTAAGTCCCCAGATCCCAATCCCAATGTTTTCCCCTTAATTTCTTGTCTTTTCTCTCACCTTCTTTCGGTGTCAGCTCCAACACAAAGCCATTTTATTGCTCGACTCAAATGAAACAAAAGTGCCCTGTTGGATGCTCCCATGTGACAACATGTGGTAAAGTGCCCTGTCTGGTGCCCATGCAGTGGAGAAAACACGATGCTTTCTAGCACTAGATGCTAGAAAAAGCCCCGCATGCAGCTGGAGCCCTTTTTCTTTCTTCCTCTTACCCCCAGAAAGCAGTCCACTGCTGTCAGGGTTACAGCGGCGCCACCGACAACGTTTGAGGAATGCTCGTGGTCGCATGACGGGAAACGTGGGATCCAGTGTTGTTCAAACCTCACCTATAGTCGTGACGAAGAGTCGTAGACTATCGATGGCAACAAACTGAAATATCTCAACGACTATTGGATGGATTGTCATGCATTTTTCTTTTTAGCGCCATCATGTGGTCAGAATTTCATGCTAAAACGCTTAGCATTGCCATTGTGAGGATGTTAGCGCGCAAGCATTAGCATTTAGCTCAAAGCACTTTGTCTTTCTGTATGCTCTCTCTCTCTGGTTGTCTCTCCTTCACACACACAAACACACACACCCACAAAAAACCCCTCAGCTGGCCCTTCGCTTCTTCCCCTTCTTGAAGAAAGAGTGGTATCAGGACTTTTCCTATCTCCATAAAACGTTAGCATTACGAGGTGTTGTGGACACCGTGCATCTTTAAGACGTCAAAGAGATGTGGCTCTGCCCCGGCTGCCCTCTCATGAAACCCTCCACCCGAGGCCACAATCTGAAAGACACCAGAGAAAGATCAAGCACGGGAACCAAACCAGAGGATCTTGTTCAAAGTGCAGAAACACAACATGTGTTCCACAGTGTACATGTGTTCAGACGGAGATAGAGAAGGTTACCGATATGAGGCTTCTCGTGGGTGAACTTCAGTTTTAACAAGTGAAATCTAATTCCTGTCTTTGAACTTTAAGAGGAAGAAAAGTGCCGGTGTTTCTGGCCAAGCGCTGGAGACACATAATCAACGTGCCGGGCGGGCTGATAAAGTGGATGATCAATTGTTGTTGAGCCAACAATTCTCCCTGCAAAATAATGCAAACACTATGTGACAAAGAGATGTGAAGTAACACTGAAGTGAACATTTTCTCCAGTGGAATTTAAATGTATCGCAAGCTGCACTGAGCGTAGTATTCAATGCAATTCAGAAGCCCAAAGTTACATGGTTGTGCTACCTGCAGGTGTACTAACTAAGGTTAAAATTGCATGTACTGCACAAATATCTAACCTATTTTTTTAACTTTTATAATAGCTAAAGGGCACAAGAAACAAACGGCCTGCCATGTTAACCAATGAGATGTTCTCTGCCCATGAGAATCATGAGAGGACCAACAGGCATGAATCCTTGCTGCTGGCTGAACGCACCTCTATGCAGACGGTGGCGGCTCAGTGGTGAGCAGGGATCGTCTTTCAATCAGAGCATCGGCGGTTCGATCCCCGACGCCGCTAGCCCATGTTGATAAAACCTTGAGCAAGACGCTTAACCCTAAAGTTGCTCCCGTAGCTGCGCCTACGGAGTATGAATGGTTGATTAAACTGATGTGGCACCTTGCATGGTGGCTCCTCCCACCAGTGTGTGAATGGGTGAATGATGTCATGTTGTGTCAAAGCGCTTTGAGTGGTTAGAAGACTATACAAGTACAGGTCTACAACATTGACGTCACGCCAAGAGACAAGACTCCAGCTCAGAGGCAAAAGTCTTCAGCTTGGTTGAAAAGCATGTTCTGGTTTCACAGTTTCTCTCCTCGCATCAGGTTTAACTTTTCGGCATCAGCTTTCCACATATTGCGGTTTAAAGAACATTTTTTGCCAGAGGCCTTGCCCTTTAATTATTGTTAAACTCTGTGGAAATGGTATGGCAAATAGCGTTGTTTCTACAGTTGTTAGTGATTTGGGAAAACACTTTGACGGCACTGCACTCCCAAGTTAAGCATGAAATACTGCCTGGAAATAAACAAACCAGAACCTTTTATTAAGTCCCAGTGAGTGAAAGAAACTTGTTTACATTCCATTTTGGTGAAGAATCAAATTCATGTGCGGCAATCCTGGTATTTGTGAACTGCTCGGGGGAACTTTTGTGTCAGAAACCGAGAGAAATGAGGACCTTTGCGACCATTGTTCTTGATCCGAGAGACTCAGACGTATTATGATGACTTTGAGACGGCTAGTGGACATTGTTTCTGACGTTTGTGTTTGATTGGGGAAAAGAACAACAGTTGCAATGAGACCCACATACCCGAGTCATCCGTTCACAGATGAATCCATCCATTAACAACCTGCAGCTTCTTGCTCGCCACAATTTCTCTTCAGACCTATTTCTTGAACACATTTTGTCAAAAACCTGATCTGTTCTCTCGAATTCACGCTTTGGACTAAAGGATTACGTTGGACGATCGTGGCAATAATAAAGGCAATCCATTCCCAAACCATTCCTTTGCTTTTTGGTGACATTGTGCCAGCTGGAAACAGAAACGGGACTTTGCTGATGTTTTAACTGAAGATAATCAACATCACATTTTCTCCATTGGTTATACTCGGCCCGCGGGATTTGTCTGGGTTTTGTCTGCAGTCGACAGTGTTATCGACGTAAAAGTGATGAGAAAAATAGTTTCAAAGCATACTTCTTGTAATTTATAAGCTCTTTGACACACAAAGTGACATTGTTTTTCTTTTTAAATGTGCATTTGTGGTTAAGCTGTGCCCGCAGTGCTTGGAAGATATTTTTTTCTGGATGAATAGAAAGTTTGTTTTTGATGATTGACTACACTTGTTCACGGTCTCGTCCTGTGAGCCAACACATTCAAACATGTGTCAACACAGATAGTAGAGAGATTTACAGCGCGATCGTGTTCAGACTGTTTTTCACGCCTGAATGTGGAAGCTGTTTCAGTTTTGGGGAAACAGTCATGGCGGGGTTGCAGTGCGTTCATTAATGTCGTGGAAAACACTTCAAAATATGAAATAAAACACTGAATGTTTGCAACTCGAGCGAGTCAGTTAATCTACGTCCCGGGTCAAGGAAAGGACAAGCAGGAGGACAACAATACGACTTTTAATAACTGAAGATTAATTGGAAAAAAAACAGGAAAATTAACAAAAAACTTGCCGGGTTTAATGTATAGACGAGGGGGGAAATGTTGCGTTGCGCTAAACAACAACTCTAAATCCAACTGAACCAAACACAAAGGAGGCGGCCTGAAGATGTTGGGTTGTAGTTTCTACTGATGGAAGTTCAAATAATTTGATGACAAAGATCACAACAGATCAGCCACCGGCTGCAGATCCTCGGCAGTGGATTTTTCTGCATCGCAGTTTAATCTACGTCCGTTTAGTACATTGTGTGTAAAGTATTCGTACATAATGTGAGTGGCACAGTGACAGATATGTGTGTGTGTGTGTGTATCACAACAAAGACACAAAGCCAAACCCTGAGAGGGATTTTGAAGACGCTGTGTGTCAGCAGCAGTGACCCACACGGAGCACTCACCTGTCTGACCTCCTCCTCCTCTTCCTCCTCCTCCTCTTCCTCCTCCAGCACTTTGCTCTGTCACTCGTCTGTGTAATCCCTCGTCTGTTCTGAGTCCACGTCGGTCAACACGCAGGCAGAGAGATCTCTCAACGTCTCCTAAGTTTCATTCGCGTCTGATTGAAATGTCGAGAAAATCCCAGTTACAATGGTCTCATTTAATTTATTAAGTTTGCACTGCTGAATCAGCGGTAGGGCCAGTATTTCATGAAACTATGTCCATGCACACACATTATTCATTAAATATAAATGTTGTTAATTTTGGAGAAAGCATGATTTAATTTATTCTGTCTTCTGAATCCCAGGCTGCTTTTAAATAGGTGTTTCTATTATTTTGTCCATTGACGGTTAAGGCTTGTTTAACGCCACCAATTTATCATCCAAATAATCATAACGTTGTCTCCTTAATGAAGGTCAGATTCAGTACAGGTCTGTTGACTCATACTGCATTAGTTTGATCTCGGAGTGTATAATTTACTCTAATTGTAATGTTCAGATCGAACAAAGATCCTTTCAAAGACCGTGAAGTACTTCATAAATTGCATCTAAATCTAATCTGATGAGGAGTATAAATAAAAAGTCCTTTCTGTGACTATATAAACATTTATCTTGGGCCTGCTTCATATTAAGATTTGGTTGTTTTGGTGCTGCCTCATGCTTTTTACATCCCCTTCGGCCCAGTTTTACACTAAACATCCAAACAAAAAGTCAAGGCAAAACGTGAAAGGAGCAAAAAAGCCCTGCAGCAACGACGACACACACAAAGTCCCTGAAGTTTGCTCAACAAACAGAGCGCGTTAACAAGCCACTTCCCTCGTGTGTCACTCAGAGGGCCGTCTGACTCCACGGAGAAGATTTCCCCTTTCGCGTTTACCAGAGCAAACACAGAGGTCAAGATGACAAGACATCACTTTTGCCGGCGACTGAAAGCAAACAAAGGAGACACGTGTTGGAATTACATCGAGTAAATACTTCAGTTCTCGTTCTGTCTCGCTGTTTCTTGGACGCACATCACATGTTCCAAACTATCTCGTTCCAGATCTCGGCCTCTGAGCTCACTCCTTATCCTTTCTTTTCCTCTTGACTGCACTCGGGGACATGTGTGAAACATTTAACATCACAGAAAAACTCAGCAAGAAAACAGAAAAAAAAACACGAGCTCCCAATCCCCCCCCCCTCCTCCCTTTCTCCTCCCCTATCTGATAAACGTCCAATCCTGCAGCCGATTTACACCCCGCTTTGTTTCCCCCTGCGAAAAATGTTTTCTCCATCTCGCAGCAAATCTGCCACAGTGCAGAAACGCCTCCGTGCGCCGCCATAGAGACGAAACATTCCCGTCTTTTGTCCTCCGCTGGCTGTTCGGAGCAGCTGCTTCGACCCGGCCGCCCCTTTTTTATATCTCACCTTGTTGTGTGGTGCTGGTGGTGGTGGTGGTGGTGGTGGTGGTGCTGGTGGTGGTGGTGGTGGTGGTGGTGGTGGTGGTGGTGGCGTCACGCGCATTCCTTCCCCGTCGCCCTCCCCTCCTGATTGCCGCCGTTTTCTAAAGGGGAACGTACACGTTGTTTAATGTCCACAGCCCACGGAGACAATGCCCCCACTTGACCTTTGACCCCAGTGAGGAAAAGCCAGGCTTAATCTGATGTTGAGATCCTCGGCTGCCATTGTCTGTGGGGCAAGGGAGGGGGGGGGGGGGGAGGGTGTCAGTCACTACATCTGCACACCAATTTGTTTGTCACACAGAACCACGGCCCACCCAGGGAAGATGGCGCTCTTGTCTGCTGACCCTGTTTTCACCCTGCAAACTGTCACTCACCCCGCTTTTCACTTCAACACCGGAGAGGACGACCAAAGCTCCTGACCGCTTGTTTGTATTGGTCAACAGCTGGTCGAGGTGCGCTGTACCTTTAACAACAACACCCGCAGGGCTCACTTTGAACACGATGAGATGGCAAAAGACACGGATAACAAGATACTTTCCGCCCCTCAAAGGATTAGTTTGACATTTTAGGAAATATGCTTAGTCGTGTTCTTGCTGTCTTGCTGAATCTATCAATCAATCAATCAATCAATCAATCAATCTATCTATCTATCTATCTATCTATCTATCTATCTATCTATCTATCTATCTATCTATATAACTTGTTAGTTTGTGAACTTTAGAGCTGCTGGCAGCGAGTCAGGCTACCTGTTTTCCCTCTGTGTCCAGCCTTCGTGCTAAGCTAAGCTAACTTGCTGTTTCTTCGTATTTAATGAATAGAAATGAGACCCATGCATGAGTTTGTTTTGATGTGTGGCTTTTTGCATGCTGAAGACCAAATTTCAAGCAGGGATGAAGTTTGATAATTTCACCAAATATTCACAAACTAAAATAATTTGATATTACAGAAACTGATAATTTGATTAATCTGCATTTGGACTAAAAAGAGTAAAATTAAGAGTCTAAACAAGCACCGTAACTAATGTATTAGCAGTGATAAACTGTGAAATGAACAGTATTAAATTCCACAACAACATTTTAAAGTCAAGACATTTTAATTTGCCTGTTACTCTACACATCTTACAGTTCACACAGTTTATAAGAATAGATTAATTTGATTAAACAATTTTACTGTGTAAAATACATTATCAATTCATTTTCCGCTTTAATAAGGTTGGCTGCAGGAGAGCAAAGAGATGACACTGAATCATCCATTCATCTTACTGACAGTCAGTATCAATCAGTATAATATATTATTTTCAGATTCCAGTAAATAATGCAAAACAAAATATAAGAGGCTAAAATGTGCTACTAATGTTTTAAACAACAGTATAGCCTAAAAAAAGAGGGTTCAACAAACAAATACAAGGTTATTTTGTTTGGTAAATAATTATTTCTTATGTATATATACAATAAAAACACTGATAATACCAAAGTATTTCACAGTCTGTGACCAGAACATAGCTGTCACGTTTCGTTACCAAAACATTACCCACATGTATTTATTTAAACCTGAACATCCAGATGTGTGACTCATGCCGTCTGGAAGTTGTATCAGAACAAAGTGAACAATAAAAAAAAGAAGAAATGAAATAACTTATTCATAGAACATAAATTATTATTTCCAAATATTTACACATGGTACCTCTGAACATCAGTGCATCGCAGACAAAATTATGTATTTCCTCAACGAAAAAAAAAGTAAATTGGCGAGAAACCCTGCGCTGGTTTTTCTGTGGAAATGTAGTCGGTGGTTCAATGTGATTTAAAAATAAAATAAAAAAGGACTTCACATTCTCTCCAGCACCCGAGGACGTTCCCTGAGTCGTAGGCCATGTCAAGTGCTGAAAATCAGATTTTTTAATCCTGGCAAAGATGTCACCTAATATGTCAAATATGGGAAAAACGTTTACCTGAATTACTTTAACTTAAAGTAGTAAAAGAAGATACAGGCCACAGAAGTGTCGTCTTAAATTAAAAAGTTATCAAGGGCGATTACATTGTTGGGCTGCTAAGACGGCAGAGGGACTTTTTATCAGTTGTGTACTCTGGCGTACATTGTACCTGGATTATTTTTACTACAAGGTGTGCTTTTAAAAAATATTCTACAGTCTGAGTCTAACATCACGTATACTAAATGCACCTATGCATGTAACTCTTCATAGTACTGGCAGTCCATAAACGTTGAACATAGTGCCTGTGTCGCAATCGCCAAACAGTGGGGGGTTAAATGATAACTGACACCATTGTTTTTCTTTTCTTTTTCTTCTGCATTTTCATAAAAAAAGTAAAAGATGAATGTTCCTTAAATGGAGGATATGTAATGTGTCTCTTTTTGAAGTAATGGTTTAAGTGACAATTTGCTTTCTTGCTGAGAAGCTCGATATCACTCTTGAGTCTGTGCTGTGAATGTGAAGCTGAAGTCTGGAAACGGTTAGCTTAGCTTAGCATAAAGACAGGAAACAGAGAGCAACCTGGCTCTGTCCAAAGGTAACACAATTAGCACTTCTAAATCCCATTATTAACATGTTATGTCTTGTTTGTTGAAGATTTTATGCTAAGCTAACCAGCTGCTGGTTGTAGCTTCATGTTTAGCATACAGACAGGTGAGTGGTATCAATCTTCTCATCTAACTCTCTGCAGGAAAGCAAAGTAGGGAATTTGCCAAAATGTTGAACCGCTTTTTTAAAAACGTTTTCTTGATTGGGTAACAGAAAAGATGTAGTTTCCAACAGGATTATCTCATCGTATATTCGCGAAAAAGCAGTCACTGTAGTGTTTACATTGCCGAAGATACAGAAAAAAATAAGAAAACAAATGTCTGAGGTATTAATCTTGACCCTGTTGGGTGCACGGTGAGGAAAAGCATCGCTACGTTTTCCTTGAAGCAAGTTTCCCTTGTTTCAGCTGCAGCCTCGTCTCCACGCGGTCTGTAACGCTGTTCGATTCCCACTCACTAGAAACCCTGACAGACAAGGAAGCGGGTCCAAGGTGAAGCGCCACGACACGACTACCTGCAGCCGCAGGACTCCACCACCATGTCCTCGTACTGTTTGTAGACCACGTTGTTTCCTGAGTCGATGTAGAGGATGCTGATGGGGCTGAGCTTGGACGGGGCGCAGCAGCTGGGCGGCATGTTGCTGGGGTTCATTGAATTCATCAGAGTCTGGATAATGGCGTGGTTGGTGGGCTCCAGGTGGGAGCGCAGGGGGAAGTCGCACACCCCCTCGCAGTGGTACGCTTCGTAGTCCAGCGGGGCGATGATCCAGTCGTCCCAGCCCAGGTCTCTGAAGTTAACATGCAGCGGCTTCTTGCTGCACCGGGATTTGGACTTCTTGCCGTGTCTCTTCCCGTGCCGGGTCTTGGACACCGCCGTCCTCCTTCTCCTGCTGGCCTTGGCACCAGGACCCCTCTCTTTGGCCTTCCTCTCCAGACCCAGCAACGCTCTCCCCTCTCTCCTCTCATTGAAGAGGGTCTGCCTCTTCTTGGACCTGGTGAACACCACCAAGATGGCCTTCTTCTGCTGGGGCCTGCCGTGCCTGTGCAAGCCCAGATGTTGCAGGTCCAGTTCCCTCTCCGGGTTGTCCAGCATGGCCCTGAGCTCCAGGCAGAAATGCTTCCCTTGGCTCAGGTGCTGCTGCTCTTTGAATATTTCCCACACGTCCAACACTTCCCACTTCGGCCTCTGGGCGTCCTGCAAGTCCAGCGTTTTGGAGTCGAGCAGCTGCCGGTCGTGGCAGGAGAGGAGCTGGACGTCGACGGCCTCCGTTTCCGAAATCCTGAAATTCCCAGACACTTTGGTGTAGATCCTGAGCTCGGCTCCCAGCACCTCCGCCTTTTTGGAGAGCGTTGAGACGTCGAACAGATACTGCTGTCTCCTCAGAGGGAGGAGTGGGAGGTCATCTGTGGAAAGCATTAAAGCAAGCAGGTCAGACGCATTCTCGCGGGGACGATATGCATACCACAGAGATGCGGAATCTGACAAGAAAAATCTCACTATTGTCTGCACCGAATTAATGTGGGAGACAAAGTATGAGTCATGGGTGTTCAAACAAGCAGTGGTTCTCAACCTTTTTTCAGTGATGTAGCCCCTGAAGAATATTTTCCAGCCAACCTTCTAACTGGCGCAAAGCTTTTTGGGTTGAAAAGAAAAGATGTAATACACAGCACTGTGTAATCAGTGTCTAATTTAATATAGAATACATCCAATTATGTTTAGGAACCTATGCATTTTATTGAATATTTATTAAATATCACATTTTAAAGGATGGATTTTAAATGGATGTTACTTTCACATATATTTTCTTTAAATCTCACGTACCCACAGGGGGTACACACCACTGCTTTAGCGGACATTACATGGACTTACATTGATTTTTTTTAGGGTTTTATCCTCATCACCACTTATCCTAACCAAACCTCACCTTAAACCAATTCTTCACCCTTGTGCCTAATTGTGTTTACCTTAAGTTTATTGTTATTCTGTGCCTTATTGTGCAATACTCTTAATATAGTGTGTGCCTTATTTTGTTTACCTTAAGTTTATTGAATATTGTGTGTGTTAGGACAGCTTATCATTGTACAGAGTATCTCTGTTATCTGTGCATATGACAATAAAAATATCTTGAATCTGAATTGTGATAATTCACTTTATGGGGGACCAAAAGTAAAGTGAGTCCCCAAAAAAGACTGTAAAAACATTTACAAGTCCCCACAACATGAGTAAACCAAACACACACACACGCACACACACACACGCGCGCGCCGGGCAGCCTCCACGTACCTTGTCCACTGTCCACAAAACTCGCAATGGTGTTGGCAGCTTTGGAGGAGCGGAAGAAGCTGGCGTTGAGCCCGAGCCTCTCCGCCGTGGAGAAGGTCTTGTAAATAGACAGCATGTAGTCGTGCGGCTCGACGGAGTCTTTAAAAGTCGCTTTAATGTGTCTGTCGGCTCGCGGCGGCGCGTAAAACTCCTTGAAGTATTTAGAGGCTTCTTGCCCGTCAAAGATCCTCGACACCTTGCCGCTCTTGGGGGCCGCCGGAGGGGAGATAGCGAGAGAGTGAGAGCGAGGGATCCACCAGACGAGCAGCAGAGCCCCGCAGAGGGACGCGGCGCGGCGGAGGTCCATCCTCTGGTGTCGGAGCCGGAGCAGTGGGACCGGGGAGGGGTGAGGAAGAGGAGGAGGAGGAGGAGGAGGAGGAAGAGGGGGACCGCCGGAGCTGAACTCTGCATCCACTCCGCAGCAAGTGGCTGCTCCGCTAAAAGTGCGCACAGCTCCCGAGGACAGGCGGTGCAAAAGTTTTTTTTTTTTTTAAAGGAAAAGAGGGGAGGGGAAGGGAATGGGGGTTCACGCCCACATTGTGCTGTTATCGTTTAATGGAGGGCGCAAATTAAGGCTGTAAAACTAATTGTTCCTCCGGCGGCCGTCACCTCCCTCAGGCAGATGTGCGCTGAAAGGACGCTCTTCAACTTCTGGCGCGTTTTGCGGACGCGCACAAAAACTTTTTTTACACAGCGAAAATGTCTGTTTTTAAGATATTTTTTCCTTCTTCTTCTCAGTTTCAGAAGTGTTTTTTTCCTGTTTAAAGCAGGACGAGTTAACACCGCCGCAACTGAGCCTCAGTTGAGGATGAATTGAGGATTTTGCACGGGGTCTCCTGCCCCCTGGTGGGGCGCGGGCGTATCGCCCCGCAAAGCCAGAGACCCTCAGCCAATCAGCTGCCTTCAGCACCATGGACAGAGTCTCCTCTCAGCGTTACAAAGGACATGAAGACACGGATGCAATGCAAAAGAATTTATTGAAGAGAGAAAATACATATTTTTTTAAATGTAAACTTCATATATTCCTTCATGTTGTTAAGTACCTGCACCTGTTTTACAATATAACACATATATCTGTATCCAACACCCTGAGAGTAACCGTATCAAACAGACATTTACGCATAACACAACAAAGGAAAGACACACACACACAATCCTTACAAGCGGGGAGTTTTGAGAAATCCTAACCCCATCCATATTATTTGGTTTAAAGTGAAAAATGACCGCGAAAAAAATGAAAACCCAGCCCATGTGCACCCATATATATATTTCAAGATATTTTTTTGTTTTTCCTTCAGCAGCCGTGTCCGTGTCGAGGTATCCTTCATTAAAATAAAACCTCTCAACGACACAGAACCGTCTAGCAGATGGGGGTCCCCTCGGAGCAGCAGGCCACAGCGTAGATGACGCTGACCAGACACAGGCTGCCGGCGGACACCGTGGAGGCCGAACTGAAGACGCTCACGTCGGTGGTGGCGTTCGAGGTGGCCGCTGTGGTCGACGGCGTCTGGGTGGTCGGAGTGTTTCTGACGGAGAAGGCGCGAGACTTGGCGCCCCACTCCTTCAGGGTGAAGACCATGGTCAGGTTCTCGCCTGCAGGAGGGAGGAGGACGAGTCATTGATGTGGTGATTCGGGGTGATTTTGTGTCGACTATTAAGGATGTGTCTTCATGCAAACAGCCCACAACGCCACGATCTTTAGCTTTACAATCGTATAAAAGGGTGAAAAGATGAATCCTCATGTTTGAGAAACTGGAATCGAAGATTATTTGGCTTGAAATCCAATCTGAAACGATTATTTCTCTGTCAATCGACTATAATGAGGAACAAAAACGTGAAGCCGACGTACCGCTGTTTTTGATGGACAGGTCGGTGAAGTTCGCCCAGCAGGTGCTGAACAGGATGGTGGCGTTTCCTTCCAGTCCGCCCACTTTGTTCCCGCTGGCGTCCTTCAGGCTGGCCGTGACGGCGAGACTCGTCACTCCCACGGAGACGCAGTTACCCTGCGGACAACGGCACAAGGAAACGCCTACTTCAGCACGGCGTTGAATCTACTTGGTGGTTCCCTTTTCCAGAGATTAGCCACCACCATCTTTGTGTCATTTCCCTGCTCTCAGCGGCGGCGGCGCCTCACCTTCTCGTCCACAGCCATCAGACTGGGCTGCTGGTGCAGAGGACCCACAAACGCTCCGGCTATCGGCTCCTCGATCAGCCGCAGGTTCGCTACGCTGGTCACGAAGCTCGCCGTGGGCTCGTCCCTGGTCACTTCTTCCATGGCTTCCTGAGATTTCGAGGCGGGAAAAAAACCACCGAACCAGTGAGCACACATGGCGTACAGCTCTGATGTTATTTGTGTAGTTTTTACTCGTGTCTTGACGCTCACATTTTTCCAGCTGGGGTCGGATGACGGAGGAGGAGGAGGGATGATGCCCATCGAAGACACGTTGAAGCCGATGGAGCGACTGAGGTTGCCGGAAACGGCCGCCTGGCCCAGATCGTCAGCGATGTTCTTCAACAGCGCGAAGTCCTCCTCGTCTGAGAGGACGGACGAGAACAGAGAGATGTGACAGAGATCCTGGCCAACGTTCTCACATCGGACATCAATCATTAATCTATCGGTCTATAAAAAAACAAATGTCAACACAGCAACGAGACTCTTCTCCTCCCACCAACCGTTGGTGGCGTTGCTGGTTTGCTGGACTGGAGGTTTCTTGATCTCCACCTCCACCTTCAGGCCCGTGGACCTCTTCCTGCGCCGCGCGTCCCCGTTCTCCCGGATGATGTTGGTGATCCGGATCATGTTGGCGGGAACTTTGAGGAACGCGGCGAGGTTTTTAATCAGGCCGTCGCCGAAGAACTCCTCCTCGGTCATGGCGGGGAGGTCGAAGGAGATGACGAGAACCGGGGCGGTCCGGATCTCCACCGGCTGGGAGCCTCTCACCAGGACCCTCAGCATCTTGTAGTCCCGGTCGAAGTAGTTGTTGCCCATGGTGGCGTTCATCTGGGGGTCGTACTGACCTGGAGGCGTGGAAGGAAAAGATGAACAGATTGTGCTGACGCTGTGGACATGGCTGCCCCGCTGGTGTCGAGCAGCAGTACCTGGAGAGCTGGGCTTCTGCAGGGTGTAGTCGGTGTTGTCGGAGTTCCACTTGGCGTTATTTGGCGCGATCAGTTTGTCGCCAACGTACACGTCCAACCGCTGCGGCTTGGAGTAGAAGACGGACACCACGACGCTCTGCACGAATCGAAAAGCAACCGGTGTCTCAGCGAAAAGTGAAAAAAAAGGACCAACAAAAAAAAAAAAATGGCTCCAGAGGTTCATCAGTAACAAATGTATGTTTAAACAGAATAAACTCATGGGTTTATATATATATTTAAAGGAGCTTTTAAGAGCTTTGAAGCTGTTGATCAATATCTGGTCTCCTGACCTCGGATGGAGCCGCGTTGAGCATCATGAGGCGAAGCTTCTGAGGGCTGACGCTGGAGAAGAAGACGTCGAAGGAGCGACCGACGGCCACGATGCCGTGGAAGAGCGACAGCCTCTTCTGGCAGGTGTAGCCCGAGCACCAGCCGTGGTCCTGAGGACCTAGATGCAGGGACACGCAATCAAATTAAAGACTTTCTAGATATATAGATTGTTGAGAGACCTTAGGACAGGAACGCACCGTTGATCAGGTCCAAGAAGCCGCCTCCGAGCACGGCGACGGGGGACAGGCGCCTGGTCTCCGTGTCAGAGTCCAGACTCTCGATGGCCAGCATCCTGTAGTTCAGCCCGAAACACTTGTAGCTCTGCCAGGAAGGCATGTAGGTGCAGCCGTCTCTGATCACACCTGAGGGGAGAAGCAACAGGACACAAGTTGCATTCTGGGATGCAGAGGAAACGCAAAAGAAACTTTTTTTATTGGACTCTCCGTCATCTTTTAGAATAAAAATGCTGACTCTGCAGAAACACCGAGCTTGAAACCAACAAGCTAGAGTATTAACCTGAATGCATTCTTATCATATTAAACCTTGAATTTAAAGAAGATTTTTGTTTGCGAAATAAATACACTGAATGCAGTGACTTGTATATGGATGATTGAATAATTGATTATATGCGGTTTTGCCTGTTATTTCCAGTTCAATTGTATTGGAGAAAAGCAAATAAGCTAAGAAATACAAGTAGCGTTACTTCTTCACCGGCTACGATGGCCTCGTAAATCATAAAGAAGTCTTGAATTGCACATTCACGACTTTTTAACCCGGCGCCGTTTAGTCTCTAAATCCTAATCAATCTTTCGCAATGAACTCGGTTATTCGAGTTACCTTTGTGCGGCGCGATGTGGCTCACGGGGATGCGGCTGCCGTTCAGGGCGGTGAGCATGATTTTGGGGATGCGGTTGTCGCCCAGCCCTCTGCGGGCGTCGCCGTCCCACTCGAACTCGGACTGCGGCACCACGGTTCCCACCGCGCCCAGGAAGGACCCGTCCAAGTCCCTCAGCAGCGTCTTCTTCTTGGCGTCGCAGTCCATGTCCACGCAGTCGGACGGGTTCACTTTACTGAGGACAAAATACAAACCTCATGAGATTAAAGGAAGCAGGACAACGTCAACACATCTCGTTCACGACTTTGAAGACAGCGTTTGATTCTTCTTTAAGGCCTGCTTTCTTGGTTTCTGGTGACTTACCCCACGTCGGGCCTGTGCACGAACACCCTGGCCTCCTCTGTGCTGTCGCTCATCGTCACGCCTGAGACGCGCACCGGGTGCTGCAGGTCCTCGTTGTTCGGGTTGGTCATGAACATGAAGGTCGTCTCGTTGGAGCAGACCTTTCCGAAACCGGCGAACGTCGTGTCTGAGGAAGAGGAGAAGGAGGAGGAGGAGATAAACGACACGCTCTTCTTGACGTCGGATTGTGTTTTATTACACGGCAGAGCTTGAACTCACCCGTGACCTTCATCAGTCCTTTGATGGCGTTGTAGCTCGTGGACCCGTGGAGGGACATCTTTGGACCATTGTTGTGGCCCGATAGAAAGTTCGGCCAACAGATTCCAGATCTGCCTCCTGTGCACAGAGAAAAGAGTCAGAAAACGATCTAACCAACAAACAAAGGGAACGCATTTCTGTTGGATGAATGAAACGGTCAAAACGACTTTTTTTTAAATCAATCAAGGTTTCAAAACGTTCATTTTCAAGCTGAATGTCACGATGTCACACACACTCCAGCGTGCAGCAGTGATACTTAGCGTTTTCGGCCTCATCGGCGTACCTGTGGGCGGTCTCGGTGCTCGGTGGACTTTGGTGTTGGCCAGGTTGAAGGCACCGCTGGGCCGAGCCGTCGCGCAGTCGAACCTCGGGCTGCTGCCCACAATCACGGCACCCTGGAGGGAAAGACGAGCGGAGGGAGGAGCGTGAGCCCCGTCGACCGAACCGTACGCGACGACGAGGCACGAGAGGGGAAGAGGCGACTCACCTGCACTTTGACGTATTTATCGGCGTACGCGTGGGCGAGCGAAGGGGGAGCGTAGACGATGGGCATGACGCCCATCCCGTTTTCCACCAGGGTCACGTTGGAAACGATGACGCTCATGACGGTCTGTCGGGGGCGAGAGGAAGAGGGATGAGGAAGAGGCGACGAGTCATTTCATGCCGATAATCTATCCATCTATCTTCAGTTACTTCCTCCAAAGCTACTGCGAGTAAATGCCCGGTAAGGTCCCGGTAAGCCAGACCGTCGTCGGACCTTTTTAAAGCATTCGAACCTGAAAGTAGATGCCGTAGTCGAAGCTCCTCCAGACGAAGAAGCCCCGGACGAGGCTGCAGCCGGGCTGACCGTCTTTGTTCATGTAGACGCCGAACAGACCGCCGTGAGCCTCGTTCTGCATCCACTTCTCGTTCTTGTTCATGGCATCTGCAGCGGGGAGGAGAAACAAAACAACAAAAAAGGCTTTAAGGAGGTCGGTTCTGCATCTTTCTCCTCGGTCCTCAGTTGGATTCGTTCCCGTTACCTGGACACGGTTCACCATCGATGCGGTAGGCGACTCTCTCGTAACCTGCCACGATGTTATTCTGCAGCACCACATTTGTCCCCTCATTGACCTGGAAACACCCCAAAAAACACAGTAAAGATCACGAAAGCAGCAGCAGATTTGAATAGTTTAGTGTTCGTGTTGTTCCACGAGAGTTCGGACCTCGATGGCGGCGTTCCAGTCGAAGTTGAAGTCCTCCTTCCTGTCCTGATACGAGCCGGGCCACAGCGTCATCATCACCAGGTTCCTCCTCACTTTTATCTTGTCGCCCCAAATTCGGATACCTGCACACAACTCAAGACTTTAGTGCCGGAGGAAAAAAAACCTCTCCACTGTTCGGTCGGGACGGTCTGGCCGCTCACCTTCGCCCACGGTGTGGTGGACCACGTTATCGTCGACGCTCAGGCCCTCGGTCCCGAACACGCCGATGGCCGGAGAGAAGCCGTCGTGGAAAGCGCAACCCTGAATGTACGTGTCGTTCTCCGAAACCTTTCGACGCAGAAAAAAAGAAGAAGAAAAAACGAATAGATACTTTTTGACTGTCCGAGCAAACATCAAGAAATGTGATGAACTAGAAGACCTTTTTGGAGTGTGTGTGTGTGTGTGTGTGTGTGTGTGTGTGTGTGTGTGTGTGTGTGTTGCTGTACCTTTCCCAGGTTGAGGAAGGCCACAGAGTAACGAGGGTCGGTGTCGTCGGTCCAGCCTTCCTGACCCGAGTGGAAGAACTCCACGTT
This sequence comes from Clinocottus analis, assembly GCF_023055335.1. NCBI lineage: Eukaryota > Metazoa > Chordata > Actinopteri > Perciformes > Cottidae > Clinocottus > Clinocottus analis. The sequence continues at coordinate 2,401,678 of NW_027175865.1, forward strand.
CCTGATCTGAGCTTTGCCTGTAAAGCATCCAACCATGAGGCGGAGTTATGTGTTTGAATAAATAAACTAGAAAAAGTGGATGAAAACACATCAGGGATAGAGATAATGAAGCTCTTTGACATGAAGCCCAATGCCTCATCATCAGGAAGTAACTCCCAAAGTGTTCAGCTCGAAATCAACCTGCAGAAGTTACAAAGAGGAATCAATCTGGAAATTAAACCGCTTTAAATCCTCCTGAGAGGCCCAAAGGTCTGTCTAATTAAGTCTGTGAGAATCCAAACCCCCAGTTTAGACCTTTCTTTCTACCTTTATAGTCGACTCCGCCCGAGGAGTAGCTGCCCACCAGGACTCTGGCCCCGAACGACTCCGCCATCATCTCCGGATACTCCGCGCCGATGATCTTAATGTTTCGGGTGACGAGGCCGACGTCGGCCGCCAGCCGGTAGGACGACGAGGAACCTGAGACGGAGTGAGTCTCACCTGAAGGCACAGGTCACAGGTCAGCATCGTGGATCTGAGACGCTCTTTCAGAGGATAATGATACACTCAAAAAGCTGCGTAGTATACGTACAGTATGAATTAGATCCATCACAAAAAGGTTTATTCATGCAATGAAAACAGCTTTATAAAGGTGACAATGAGCTGAATGACATACAGGTGCCACATGCTATTGCAGTGGGTTTAAACGTCATTCTGACGCTGAACTGACCGATGTGAGTGTGGGTCAAAGTCTGGTTCAGGGTCAGGACGCGGCCGTCGGCCGACACGGCGGCGATCCGGCGTTTTTCTGTCTCCCAGGCGTCGTAGCTGGTGGTGGAGATGACGACCTCGTCTCCAACCTGAACCCAAAGCAGACGCGTCAACGGGCGGCTGAGTACGCAGTAGTTGTACTAATACTTCAAGTACATTGGGGTGTTTTGAAGCGGGGGCGTATGAGGTATTCATAGTCGGGGGCGGCACGGGGACTTTGGTGTTTTAAGGGTTTAAATATTCTCGATATTGAAACTACGAGCGTTGCTTTGCTCCCGTCTGCTCTCCAGACGCCATCTTGAAATAGCTAAGCTAATCTCACACAACCACACTTCAAAAAACACCCTGACCATCCTTTTTTTTCTTTTTTTTTTTTTAATCACACGAACACCCGAGGTGAAGGTGAAGATAAAAGCTCTCGGACCTGCCAGTCGACAGACTCAGACAGCCTCAGGGTGCTGGATCCAGCGGCGGAGGTGGAGAGCAGTTTGCTGTGGTAGACGTTGGGAGGTTGTCCGTAGAGCTCCAGTGTACCGAACACACCTGTCGCACACACACACACACACAAACACACACACTCATGGTGTTAGTTGTTGTATTCAACCCCTCCTCTGTCTTAATTATTTTTTACAATTTTTTTTACAAACATGCACATCCATGACACTTTCAAAAATATATATAAATACATTATTTGGAAGAGCCCTCGTGTACATTATGTAGATATATTTACAACATACAAAAACAGAATATTGCACAACATATTGCAAACAGAAGCAGACACTGCAACGTTTCCTCACCCAGGACTTTGGCCCCCTGGTTGGGTCCGTTGGGCAGCAGCGAGTCGGGCGTCTTGTGTTTCCCTCTCAGCTTGATGTGCAGCTGACCTCTGAACGGCGCGTCGTCCCACCCGGCGATCAGCCTGCCGCCCTGAAACCCGCACGAGACGCCGACATCATCACCCCACTGAACGCCGTTGTACTGCGAGCGTCTGAGTACTTTGACTCTGCAGTACTACTACTTTGACATCAGTAAGCGATACCAAGCTGAGGAGTGTTTAGCTTGCAGGGAGGTGACGTTTTTCCCTGTGTTCAGCGCTGATGATATTAAGACTTGAAGAAGGGGTTCTCACACTGTGGGGCGCGACCCTCTAGTGGGGCGCGGAGGTATTACAGGTGGGGAGATGCAGATTCTTTAAAAAAAATAAAAATTAACAATCCTTTATTTATGGAAGCCCATTTCCGCCACAAAAAAAATTAGGACCAAAAAAAAAAAAAAAAAAAAAAATTGAAGACCAAAAAAAATAAAAAATAAAAAAATTGAAGATCCAAAAAAAAAAAAAAAAATTGAAGACCAAAAAAAAATAAAAAAAAGTTAGGACCAAAAAAAAAAAAAAAATTGAAGACCAAAAAAAAAATAAAAAAAAATTGAAGACCAAAAAAAAAAATTAAAAAAAATTGAAGACCAAAAAAAAAAATTAAAAAAAATTGAAGACCAAAAAAAAAGTTAGGCCCAAAAACAACAACAATGTACTTTGTGTGTACACATATTAGCTGCAATTATATTTAGGCTGTGAGCGTAATTTTGACAATTATTGTCAGTAGTCGCTCCTGAATGAAACGGGAAACTTTCTTTCTTTTTTTTTCGTGTTTTTAAGTCAACAAAAAAAGGCAACGAAAAAAAAAAAATTGAGATTTTTAATTTTCTTTTGGTCCTAATTATAATTTTTTTTGTGTGTGTGGCGGAAATGGGCTTCCATATTTATTAATCCCACAGTGGGGGAATTATTCTCTGCATTTGACTCAAATATGAGTTATTTTCTGCACATATGTAACTTTATTTGCATTGTTTTAACAAAGTGATTGCACGTGTTATTAGTTCTTGTCAGATGGAGCAATCTGGTTCACTTTAAAGGGATTTCCATTTTCTTTAATCTATTAAATAAAAAACCACGGATGGAGGAGTCTCAAAAAGTTGGACCATTTTGTTCCCGTGTTGTCGGGGCGGTGGGAACATTTTGCTTCCTCCAACGTGGTGACAGAAAAGGTTCGAGACCCGCTGGGTTAAAGTGAGGATCCACTGACCTGGATGGAGATGTAGACGGCGTCCAGCACCACGACTCTGTATTCGGGCGCGGCCCGGGACGATCTGGAGGACGAGTTCTTCAAGTTGTCGGGGATCTCCAGAACCCCGACGACCGTCAGCTTGTTGAGCCGAGGCGTGTCGGCGTCCAACACCACCCACGTGCCTGCGGGGACGCAGAGGTTTCACAATACAACCACAACAGTCCAGTTACAAGTGGAGTTCCTGGGCGCTTTTTTTGTGTGTTTAAAAACAACTCTGAGCAGCGTTGGAGTTGTTTACCGGAGGGGATGACCACATCGGCGCCCTCTGCGGGTGCAGTGAACTTGTTTTCAGCTGAACTCGTCCAGAAGGAGGCGTTGGACCACAAGCTGGAGGGAAACACAGGTTTAAGAATCACAAATGCTGCAAAAGTTAAACATTTTTCACTTTTAAGAGTCATCCTTCTATTTTTTCCCCTCCATTTTCCTTCCGATTACATTTTTCCATCCAAAAAGTTTCATTTTTTAAATTAAAAATAAGTTGAAATATTTCATTTAGCACGGCAAAATAAGTATTTTAGGATTTGCTTCAGAATAAACTCTCATTAAAGCTCATGTCAATAAAAAACCAACTCGACCAACCACAACAGAAAAACACCGCATACAAATGCATCAGCGATAACAACTGTGACAACAACATGCGTACTACTTCGAATACTTCTAGTACATTTAGCTGTAAATACACACTTCCTCCTGGTCATAAATCCCATGATGCACTGGGAAGAGAGGAGGGTGTTAACCTACATGAAGTCGTCTGGCCGGTGGGTAGGTATGGGGGCGAGAGTCGCCGGTGGCGGCGGCGGCGGTTTGATGCAGTCGGGGAAGAAGCAGCGGTAGACTTTGAACTTCACGGCGGAGTCCCTCAGGGAGCGGTCCACGCTGGAGCGACGCCTGCGCTCGCTCGTCTTCCCGGATACTAAAAGAGATATTGGTGAATAATGGAGGTCAAAGGTGTTCGATTTTAGACCGACGACAACGACGGTGCTGATGAAAAAAAAGTGTAGTTTGTGGCAACTGTTGAAGGAGACACATCGCATCAGAACGGGCGACATCTTGTTTTTTGTTGACCAACAGTCCCGGACCCAAAGATATTACATTTACAATGATATACAGAATATATTTAAGAAGCTAAAACTCATTTTACTCAAAGACAGAACTAAGTGAAAGTGTCTTACTCATGTAGTAGAGGTTGTTGGTGTCGTTGTTGAAGTACCAGTCTCCGTTGTTGTTGCCACCGAAGCTCAGCATCGCCGTGGAGCCGTTCCTCTCATCGATGATGTTGAAGCGGTCTGGTTTCTGGGTGAAGTTGTGGTTGATGATCACGAATTGATCCGACTGTGAGAGGGGAAAAACAATATAGACGTTAGTGCCTTCATGGACATTTACAGTGAGGTCCTGTTGCGTGTGCGAAGGTGTCTCACGTACGGCGAATCCGTAGAACTTTGCGTCGTAAGTGATGTTGGTGACGTGGTCGACGTCTTTGAAGAACCACCTGTACGTTTGTCTGGAGGGCAGCATGGCCATCCAGCCCAGCTTATGAGTCATTCTCTTCTTCAGATAGGGAACCACGCTGCTGCCTGTGATTAAAACCTTTGTTTAGACACATCACACCTGACAGAGATCTACTGCACTTCCCACTAATCACCAGTAGAGGTCGTCGCAGATTTACAGATGAGGTTCCTCAACAAAACTGTGTTAGTGTGTGTGTGTCTGTGTGTGTCGGTACCGTGAGAGTTGGTCAAGATGACGTCCTTGCCCTTCAGAGACGTGGGCGACGGGTTGTTGAACGACAGGCGGTGGAAGTCGACGGTTTGGTCGCACACGGCGCCGGGGAAGCCCACGCTCCACTCGGCGCTCTTGGAGCAGTGGGCGGGGTCCAGCAGGCCGCTCATCGGCACCACTTTGTGGTTGATTTTTCCTAAAAAAAAACAAGGAAATCGCAAGATACAAGAGGTGAGGATGAGCCCACCTGAGCTGTAATGCCTGACTTTAACACTAAGAGCCTAACGGGTTACCTGTGAGGGAGCCATCCATGTCCACCAGCTGCACCTCGTGCTCCCACCTGAAGCCGGCCTTGTTCGGCGAGTTTAAGAACTGGATCCCGGCGAACCGGGCCGCCCAGCCGCCGCAGCGATCCACACACGTCCCGTCGATCGCGGCCACCCCGATGGCCGTGCACGAGCCCCGGTCGAAGTTGAGGAACTTGGTGTTCAGGACGCTCAGGCCGTCGTCCAGCGGCGCGATGATACCCCGCCGCGTGCAGTACCCGTCCCCCAGGCCGAGCTCGTCCACGTGGCCCACGATGGTGCCGTTGGACATCGTGGCCCCGCCGACCTCGCCGTAGCCGCTCACGGCCCACTGCAGGATGCGCTTGGCCTCGATGCCGGCTTTCTCGTTGTTGACCATCCTGAAGCCGTCGAACTGCACGGCGCCCACGTTGACCCACTCGGCGCCTTTCTCGCAGTTCCAGACCGTGAAGTCGCGGAAGACGGCCGGCTGCGGCTTCTTGGAGCCGCAGCTCCCGTCCTTCATCGGGTGGAAGTCCTTGAAGATCCAGAGGCCGAACCAGCCCTGGGAGTGCGCGGTGTTGTTGTAGAACTCGCCGAGGGGAACCTTCTTCTGGCAGATGTTGCCGTCGTAGGACGCGCCGTCGGGGTGATCGTGCATGCGGTACCAGAAGCCGAAGTGGGAGCCCCCCGCGGCGGCGTTGTGCCGGATGATGTTGTTGGGGTTGGTGACCCAGAAGGCGGCCGGCGTGATGTCGTCGTTCAGCAGGCTGGTGCTCTGCTTGACGAACACGGCCAGGTTGTACTGCACCACGTTGCCCGTCTCGATGCCGTCCTCGATGAAGAAGGCCCCGCCCATGATGTCGTAGATGACGTTGTGCTCCACCAACAGGTTGTGGGTGTTGTGGATGGTCACGGCCCGGTTGAAGGTCCGGTGGATGCTGCAACCCCGCACGTACGACTTGTGGTCGATGTCGCCCATCAGATGCCAGTGGATGGGATAGCGGCCCAGCCTGAAGGCCTGTCCCGCGTGGTAGACCTGGAGAAAAAGAGTCAGGTTTTTTCGCCATTTTTCACAAAAGCATAAAACAGGTCGGAGCAGAGAAAGCTGGCTCGAAGCGGCTCACCTCAACGTGTTCCAGTCTGCCGATTGCCAGGTTCTCGTTCGGTCTGGGCGCGTGGAACATGATGCAGCCTCCGAACTGGTCGCTGCCGGTCTCCTCTCCAAACCGGCCTTGGAAGCAGGTTTGGGTGCTGAATTCACCTGCAGAACAGAAAGATGTTCAAATACAACGATGGCGTGACCGACCCCGAGCAACGTCTCTTCTTCTTTTACCGCTTCCAGGTCAGAACTCGGTACCTGTGTTGAAGCCCGCGGGGCAGGCGGCGATCGTTTGGTTCCAGTCTTGGTGCTCGGCGCCTCGCACCAAGATGTTCCTGGTGAGGAGGCCCACCTCGGCTCGGCCCTCGAACGTCGAGCCGTCGGCGAGCGTGACCGTCACCCCGAGGTGAGTGTACTTGAGCGGTTCGGTCAGGGTCAGCGTCCGGCCGTCGGACGACACGGCGGCGATCCTCATCTGCTCGTTCTCTCTCTGGCTGTGCCTGAGTACGGAAACAAAGGATTTATACTTTGCGGCTAATGCAATGTGCAGTGTGACTGTGACTCAAGACAAAAGCATCGACTGTGTTGATTTTTTTTTTCTTATGACATGAAAATATTTTAAATTAAAATTACCATTTCAGCTGAATAATCCTTGAGCACACGTGTATATTTTAGGAGAGCTTTTTGTGCTGCATTGTTGAGATTTACTTTTTTATTAGAGTTACTTTGTAGGATTTGGTCAACGTCAGTGTGTGTGTGTGTGTGTGTGTGTGTGTGTGTGACGTTTTTGTGTTCATGGATTTTTATTCAGTGACAAAAAAACAAAACAGGAACAGTGAAGTTGAGCCAAAAGGGTTCGTTTGACATATTTAGAGAGCAAAAATTATTTTTAGGTTGATTATTCATTAATTCATTATTCATTCATATTTAATTCGAAGATTTAATTTAAATCCTGCTGAGCTCGTTACCTTTTAGCGGGACTAGTTTCTCTGAGGATCCTTTTTTTTCTCCACTATGTTTTAATTTTGCATATTCATGCATTAACTCAATATTGATATAATGGTAAAATATGTAGTTTTGACTTTTTTGAAATCGTTGTGTTTCTCGACGGCACCTGTGTCCGGTGGACGCGATGACAATTTCATCTCCGACTTTCCACGTCACCGCCTTCACCAGCGTCAGCGTCTTGGAGCCGTTGGCCGCCGTCTGCGCCAGGTGGGTCCAGGGGACGGGAACGGGAATGCCTGCAGGAACAGCTCGTCAGCGAGGACTTTGCACCCGAGGGTGGGTGGGGCGGGGCGGGGCGCTGCCGCCGCCGATGACATCGCTTCAGGACACGCGACTCAAATGACAGACGGTGTCAAAAAGACTTTGTCATAAGTAAAAAATTGTATTTAAGTGTTTAGTAGTACGGTTCTTTTCTTTGGACAAAGCCACGCTAACCGTTCCCCCCCGTTTCCAGCATTTGTGCTAAGCTAAGCTAACCGTGTTTCCGTACCGTGCAGGTCCAGCACTCCCTCTCTGACGGCCAGCGTCTTGGTTCCATAAACCGGTAACTCGGGCGAGCGCATGTTCCCGTGCAGCGTGATGATGGCTTTGTGCTGGAACGGCGCCTCCTCCCGGCCGATCTCCAGCACGCCGCCGTCCGTGATCAGGATGTTCTCCGCCTGCAGCTCGATGTCCGCTTCATCGAACACCAACTTGCCTCCTGAGGAGACAGAAACAGAACGTTTTCAAACTCTTTCGACAGAGCATTTACGCGCTTAACATGTACAAAGTCCTTTTTTGTACCTTTAATGAGGAGCATCTTCAGCACGGGGGTGCTGGCGTCCAGCAGGATGATCTGGCCTTTGGTGATGACGGCGAACGAGCCCTTCTCGGGCGGAGCCAGGCCGCCCCACGTGAACCTGGACGACCACAAGTCGATGTAGAAGAAGTCGGCCCGGTCCTGAAGAACAGCGGATAGCAAAACGAGTGTTAAAGAGACTCAACGCATCAGGACGCAGACGGGCCGTCCTCTCTCTCTCTCTCTCTCTCTCTCTCTCTCTCTCTCTCTCTCTCTCTCTCTCTCTCTCTCTCTCTCTCTCTCTCTCTCTCTCTCTCTCTCTCTCTCTCTCTCTCTCTCTCTCTCTCTCTCTCTCTCTCTCTCTCTCTCTCACCATCTTGGCGATGCCTCGGTCTCCGATGCTCAGTCGGACTTTGGTTTCCTGGGACCGGCGCTGAGAGTTGGTCACGCAGACGACGTGCGTGCTGTTGGTGGACAGGACGTCGCACACGGAGCCCGCGATGGTCACGTTGACTTCGTTTATGTTGGTGCTGCGAGGCGGGAAAAGAGATCAATCAATGATTCATACTTTGGATTGTGACAGACATATTTGTTTATGTATAAAGGATACTATAACACACTCTAATTTAACATTAAACCCTCTGAAATATCTATCAAAACTTAGTTAAATCACACATGTATAATCAACTTTTATATCATTTTAGTAAGGATAATATAATACAATAGCATGCTCATTAACAATATAGTCTATTATATATAATATACTGTAATATAATATAGTATACCTTACTGTATAATATATTACACTTTACTTTAGAATATAGTATACCTTACTTTATGATATATATTACTTTATAATATAGTATACTTTACTTTATAATATAGTATATCTTACTTTATAATATATTATATCTTGCTTTATTATATAATATATCTTACTTTATTATATAATATATTTTACTTTATAATATACTTTAACATACCATGCCATACAAGAGGCATCTTATATTTGTGTTTTTGGGCTTTACAAAATATAATAAACTGAATTAAATACAACACTATTTAGTTTATAAACCTCAATATAACATATAGACCCCATAAACACTCTGCATTATGTCATAATAGTATGTTGTTGCAATCATATAATATAACTAAACAGAATAAAAGGGAGTATTTGTATTTTTGTGTTTATATATATATATATATATATATATATATATATATATATATATATATATATATATATATATATATATATATATATATATATAATAGATACGTGATATAATTGTAAACATATTTGTTCTGCTGTTATTTATAATTAGCAGTTAATGGGCCATATGTGGACATGTAACTGCACATTGAGGTTTTATTATCGGCACTATGGGAACATCGTTTGTGTGCAAAACAAACTCAGTTCTAAACTCCCTTCAGGGCCAAAAGCAAGAAAAGCCAACGACAGCAAAGCAAAGCAACAAAGTGTGTAACGTGAGTCGAGCGCCTGATTGTTAACCGGCGGCCCGTGATCCGGGGGCGGGGCCTCCTCCTCTGTGTCCTCGTCCCTTCACCTGAAACCGGAGCCGCTGATTGTGAGCCGGGTGCCTCCGGCGGTGCCTCCTCTGCGCGGAGAGACCTCGGCGATCACCGGCGTCAGCTGGGATTTGTAGGCGTAGCCGTCGGACACGTTGACGGCGTTCAGCGGGTTGATGACGGCCACCACGCAGCTCACCTGGGGCCGGGTGTCTGAGAGGCGACAGGACACGCTCAGAGATAAAAACAAAGCAGCGTTGAGATGTCTTATCTCCGCCGTCGAGTCATCGTCTGCTGGCCTGAAGGACAACGGCATTCCTCTCACACGGCTTCAAAACCGGGCCTGATGAGTCGAGAACTAAAAATATCATAAAAACCTGCAGGAACACATTCCTTCTAAAAAAAAAAAAAGGAGAACGTGAGAACCGTCCGGACTTCACCTTTTCGGAGAACCTGTGCAACGCCGGAGACAAGTCACGTGACTGAAAAATATGTGTTTTTTTTGTGACATATACAACAGCGTTTGTTTGGTTTCAGAAATAAAAGATGAAATTGTTCACAATGCTTCCCGTAACAAAGGCTGTATGACAATAAATCTGAAATGTAACGCACTTAAAATGACCACAAACTTTGCCCCTGTATGCTGTACACGCTACATATCACTGCATCTCATTAAAGCCGGTCTGTCGTTTCTTCTTCTTGACACACAACATTAATGTCTCAACGTTCTTCTTCAAATATTTAAACTTAAAGTTTTGAATCCTGCTTCTTCGGCCGTCATATGAACTATAGAAAACCCAAACTGGAAACACACGTCACGCTGCATTTGATCGACAAACCGTCCCGACGTTGTGTTTTAAATCAAAGCTGAACTCGTACCGTTGATGGACGGGGAGCGGCAGTCCAGGCGGGACGACGTGGACGTCTCTCGGACAACTTCACACTCCCGCCCGCAGATCGTCACGGTGGAGTTGTGCGGGTCGAACCCGGAGCCCTGCACCGACAGCAGGGCGCCGCCGCCAAAGCTGCCTGGAGACGCAGGAGAGAAGTATTAATGTATTAATATTAAAGCCAAATGCACACACGAACACGCCAAGTAGAGACCGATCGGATGGCGTACCCTGGTCGGGCCGCACGGCGCTCAGCGTCAGCTCGTGCGTGAACTTGGCGTCCGACCGGGCGTGACCTTTGACCCGGTGGTTCAGCTCGACCGGGTAGGCCCCGCCCGGGTTGTCCCCCGCGGTGCACTGCACCTGCGTGTCGGAGGCGGCGGACACGACGCAGGCGACGTGGTTTATGTTGACGGAGACGAGCCGGGAGTCGTTGCCGAATCCTGAGCCCGTCAGCGTGAGGGTGGCGCCGCTCGGCCCTGTGGGAAAATAAACCCCCGGCAGGGGGAGGAAAGGGTTAAAACACAGAGTCATGGACGTGGTACTTTCATTACGATGGCTTCATTCTCTTCACTGGAACTGTTACGGAAAGTTTGAAAAGTTTTCTAAACCTTCAGTTTGAAACGTATGGAAGCCCATTTCCGCCACACAAGAAAAAAGGACCAAAGAAAAAAATATTAGGAAAAAATAAAAAATAAAAATAAAAATAAAAAATCAGGACCAAAAAAATATATAAAAAATAGGACCCCCCCCCCAAAAAAATCAGAAGAATAAAAAAAAAAAAAAAAAAAAAAAAAAAAAAAATCTCATTTCTCTCCTGAAATGAAACAGGAAAGGTTTTTTTTTTCTTTGCCTTTTTCATGTCAAAAAATAAATAAAATAATATATATTTTTTTTATATTGTCCTCATTTTTTAATATTTCTTTTTTGGTCCTAATTTTATTTTATTTTATTTTTTGGTCCTAATTATTATTTTTTTGGTCCTAATTATTATTTTTTTGGTCCTAATTTTATTTTTTGGTCTAATTATAATTATTTTTTTGGTCCTAATTTTTTTTTTTTTTCTTGTGTGTGGCGGAAACGGGCTTCCATAGAACATGCCATCATGCATTTGGAAAAAAAAGCTGAGAATTACACACCCAAATAAAAATAACTGCTGCTCTTGAACCCTTAAGCTCACAGTCAAAGATGACACTTTTTAAAGTTTTCTATTAAATGGAAAGATCAATTTGTGCTTTTTCAGTTTTACTGCTCTGTTAAAAAAAAAAAGTGACAGTAATTACATTGTGTGAGGCGTTTTTTAAACAAATTCTATTCTCTTTCACAGAAATGGCCTCCCACGGCTGCAGGACGCAGTAGTTACCAGAGCTGGGGCTGATGGAGCTGACGACGGGGGTGTGCGCCGCGGAGTAGGTGAAGTTGAGCGATGGGTATCGCACCGAGAAGACCCGGACGTCGGCGCTCACGGCCCCCTCGGCGTGAGGAGCCGTCTCGCAGCTCAGCCGGCCGGCCGTCACCTCCCGGATCTCGCAGGCCGCGCCGCCGACCGTCACGCTGGTGTTCCCCGGCGCGAAGCCGTTCCCGGCGAAGACGAGGAGGGTCCCCCCGGCGAGGCTGCCCGCCGGCGGGTGGAGGGCGGCCCGGGCGCGGCCGCTCAGGGTGACGGACCCGGACGCGAGGCCTTTGCTCCTCACGATCACCCGGAGGGGGTGCTCGCCGGCGGGCAGGGCGTCGACCCTCAGCGTGATGTTGCCGTCCGACACGGCGGTGACGTTGAGCTCCGAGGCGCCGGCGAACACCGCCACGTCGTCCACGCTGTCACCGAACCCTGAGCCGGAGACGGTGACGACGCTCGGCCCGCTGACGCCGTCGGGGGAAATGCCGGAGACGGCTGGGGTGACAGAGGCCGAGTACGCGAAGGAGCAGTTGGACCCGCAGGAGCTCGGGACGTTGCCCGCGTTGAAGACGACGTCGCCGCCCCCCGGCTGGGACGGAGCCGTGTCGCAGGTGACGTGAGTGTAGTTGGCCGACACGGCGGCGCACGGCCGGCCGGCCACGGTCACCAGACCGCCGGCGAAGCCCGAGCCGCGGACGAGGAGCCGCGTGCCGCCGTTGGGGCTGCCGAGGGGGGGCGAGGCCGAGTCCACCACCGGCAGGACCACGAAGCGCCGGGCGCGCTCGCTCGGCACCGCCACCACGGCGTCGCCCAGGTTGGTGACGCGCACGGCCACGGGCAGAGCCACGCCGACGGGGAGCCGGCTGTCGGCGCCGAGCCGACAGTTGATCTCGGAGCGAGAGCTGTTGATCACCCGGCAGGGCCGCTCCCCCACCGTCACCTGCAAGGGACACGGAGACGGAGAGTCACACCAACGATTTTTTTCACATTTCGATCCATCCGCACGCGGCCGTTAAAAAGCTCTCCGGCTCTGACCTCGTTGGCGCAGGCGATGTCGCTGAAGGCGCTGCCCTGGATGCCGATGACCTGGTGGTACGAGCCCTGGTTGGGCGAGATGGAGCGGACCGTTGGGGTGGAGCAGGCCGAGGCGCTGAAGGAAAGGTCGCCCGAGGTCACGTTGGCCTGCGGCGGGCACTGCGGCGAGGCGACGCACTGCGCGGCGGCGGCTCTGGAGACGCGACGGGAACCTGAAACAGATCAGATCAAATCCTTAACTTGCTCCCCCTGAGTGTCAGCTGACTGAGACTGAGTCTCCTCCACGTCTATACGTCTACCTCCCGCCTTGTGTCGGGCCTCCATGCCTCCCACGCTGACAGAGACCTCGCTGCTCCTCTCCGGCCGGGCCTCGGCCTTCACCACGCCCTGCAGGCTCCTGCCGCTGGCGCCGTCGATGACGCCGCTGCTGTAGTAGAACTCACCGGGCGTCGTGAAGCGGTAGACCAGAAACCCTGAAGCGGGAGCGAGAGAGAGTTCATAAGACGAGCGCATAAAGATCCGCTCGATGTGTTAACTGCAGCAGAATCGATGGGAAAATATCTAGAATTGAACCGACGACGTCATTGTTAAGAGTGAACACGGACCATAATGCAGTTCAAGAAAGTATGAGCTAACATTATCAGCATTTGTATTTTTCTTTTTTGTCCATCCTCACAGCCACGCACTGTTTTTATCTTGCTTTGTTCGCAATGGATTTATTGTGTATTTATTTGAACAGTGAATAGCTTCTTAGCGCTAACCAAGATAGCAACACGCTAATTTACGTCTGTAATCCCAGGATATGAAACAGAGGATAACGTCTGTGTTCAGTAATCTCCCTTCTTGAATAGTTCTTGCTGGAAAAGGAGATTTTACTATGACTTTTATCTGATTAATCAAAGGACAAGAAAAGCGGGGGACTCTGTGTTTTTACCGTTGGGGGTCTTGGTGGCTCCGCTGTGGAGCGGGCCCTCGTTGTAGGTGCTGTTACTCGGGCTGGAAACACTGTAGACGCCGTACGCCACCTTCTGGTAGACCGGCGCCTCCCAGCGCCACTTCACCGTGTCCCCGACAAACACCGACAGGGAGGCGGGATCCCACGCGTAGCCCTGTCCGTCAGCTGGAACACACACACGAGCAAGCAGACGTGAAGTCTGACAGACCACCCACAGGAAGGACGTGCATTGTCTCAGGTTGGGCAACGTGTCATTAAGATGGAAACCTACTGAGGTGGGACCCCTGGTTGGTGACGACGTGGGTCTTCTCCTCCGACCGCAACACGCACTGCAGTTCGTTCTGCGAGGCCGTCGTCACTTCACACTCGGCTCCTCCTGTCAAAACCCACAGCAACACGTGTGAGGCCTCGACAGGACTGTCGCCGTGGTGGGTAGGTCTGTTTGAAAAATGGGCCGGGTCTGAATTTTCTTACCGATGGAGACTTTGTTGTCCGAGGTTTTGTTGCTGAAACCGGAGCCGGACACGGTGAGCGCCGTTCCCCCCATCAGGGAGCCGAGCTGCGGGGAGACGCTGTAGATCTCCAGGATGTACTCGATGGTGGCGTTCACACCGCCGCTGTGAAACAAACACAAAGGAAACGGCAGAAGAGAGTTCATTTAGATGCATTTGAGACGTCCAAAACTTTTGTGACTGTGATCTGTCTCCTATTATTGATCAATAACACTCTTTAAACAACGTGCGTCTGTGCTTTAGTTTGTGTTTTCTGTCATTCATGACAAAACTAAGAGAATGAATGAAACACGAAGTACGCTACCACTCACTGACACGACGCTGGCATCAATAACCCACAATGCACTGCGGTGCAGAGTTCCTAAAACACCGACATTGTGTGCTTATTGTCGAAAGGTGTGACACATCACATTCCTCAGGCGTCACAACATAGCAGACGACCTCTAACGGCATGCAGGCGTCTTCACGTTATATCAATCACCAATATGCACCGTGCCAAGAATTAATATCACGCAATGCGATAAGCTGCGTGACCCCAGTCACGCCTCGCTTGGAGTAAATGGCGTGACATTTCGAAAGCGGCAATAAAATACAAACCTTTTATTCGGTTGTCGCTTATGAAGACGGATGCTACGACGTAATGAGAACACACCACCGGGTATCAGCCCCTCACTTTATCCTCGATGACATCACAAATTTGAGTTTGAGTGCTCTGATTTTGGGATTTGTGAGAAAGTTGTTCACGTTCTCTAATACTCTTTGACTTTATTAATGCTAATAACTGCTATAAATTAAGTTAATTGACATTTTGTGTCTGCTTGAACATCTGAAAACAGGGGACGTTGTGTAATATGGCTTGTGAGGTTATTTTTAGATCGTAATCCTAATCTACAGATCTCCTCTGTGCCTTAAATACCTCATCTGGGGGTTGCCGTTGTTCCCGAGCTGAACGTCCACCTCGTGCTCGCCGGGCGGCAGCGCGGGGAGGCGGCAGGTGATGGCCGCCGCCGCCCACTTCACCGTCGCGCACTCCTTCCCGCCGACGAGCACGACGCTGACGTTGTCGTCTCCGCCTCCCAGGTTCGAGCCCCGGATGGTGAGAACGTCTTGACCTTCAGCGAGAGGGCATCGAGACGAGAGGAGAGAAAAGAAAAGAAAAAACGTCAGAAGATCTTTTCAGCTTCTGTCACTGGAGCGTTGAAGATAATTATCACTTGTCCCGACGGTTGAGTGATGACCACGGACGCTGCAACAATATCACAAATGCACGGGAAGACGAGTTCATCTCTCACGCTCAGATCCCTCAAGGTTTCAAGAGTACAAAGAAAACCTGCAAGTCAACATTACAGGACACAAAAGAACAGAAGTCTCGAGGTGAAGGTGAAGACAAAAGGTTTGTGAGACGTGACGGTGGATTCCTATCTCTCTAGTCCCTTCAGACGCAGATATAATTAGACTGAAACATCATGTTCCTCGACAATAGCAATGCAAAACGCAAAGCAAAACGTCACGCTTTCGATAAGCCAAAGGGCGTGGCATTGAAACACATATCGGATCTTTTTCTTGTCACAAACAAAAGGAGAGAGGACGGTATGTCTGATTCATTCAGCAGGACGATCGTGTTACTGTCGACCAGGACGAAACAAATCCTCTCCGTTAAACCTCTCGTCTGGGGTTTTGGCCCATCGCATTAATCCTTTAAAACAATTGCAGCTCACTGAAAAAAGGCCATCAAACGCATGAATGCAGTTCACAAAGGTCTCCTGAACTCACCCATCACCGTGGTGTTGCGGGGGCTCAGGCCTGAGATCTGTGCCGTGAGCTTGACGTCGTAGGTGAAGGAGCTGCTGGCGGTCTGACTCGTGTTTCCCACCATCACGGTGACGCTGTGCGATCCTGCAGTGCCCTGAAAGAAGTAATATGAGCATGCATTGATAAGGAAATAAGTCAAATAAGCGCCTTAAATTTGTTCAAATGAATTAAGACATTGAAAAAACTTTCACTCCAGAGTTTTGTTGTGACAATATTAGCTTAAGCTATCCAACTTAGCTCTCACTGAGTCCGTTTCCTCATTTATTTGACTCGTCTATCTTTAAAAAGGCGCTAAATGACAAATTCAGAGCATATTCACGCTTGAGGGATTGACTCCACGCGGCTCTCAACATGGCGGCTGGAAGCTAACGGTGCTAACAACAGCAGCCAGTGCTTGATGTGAGCCGACGTTTAAGAGCGGAGAGTAAATGTGTCTTTGCGCTCGGGACTCTTTACCGCCGGCGTTCTGCATTTCAGCTCGGCGTCGCCGGCGTGAACCACGACGCACTCGCCGCCGCCCACGCTGACCGCGGCGTTCCGGTTGAAGCCGAAACCCTTCACCGTCAGCAGCGTGCCTCCTGAGGAGTGAAAAGCATCAAAGACGATGGTCACACACACATTTCCTGATCTATCACAACACTTCTACAGACGGGGGTTTTGAGTGAAGTCTCACCTGCCACGCTCCCGGAGAGCGGCGCGAGGGAGGAAACGATGAGCTGGTAGGTGAAGACGTTGCTTCCAGAGGAGCGCGAATCCCCCAGCGAGGGGAAGCTGACGGACACGGGGTAAGAACCGGCGCTGGCGCTGCCGAGCCTGCACACCTGAGTGGTTGCTGAAATGCCAAAAGTCTGGTTTAACTCCTCCCGTTGGATGCGAAACAGCCGACTCGTCTCAAGCGACAGGATGCGGTCTTCTCTTCTATCGCTTACCGGTGATCTGCTCCACGTGGCACCGGGTCTTCCCCACATGGATGGAGGCGTTTTCCCTCCCGAAGCCGGTCCCAGTGACGGTCAAAAGAGTCCCCAGGCCGTTAGAGCCTGAAAGTCAGCGATATTTCAATTAGATTTATGAATGAAGGCTTTAAAATCGAGCAATACGCAATGATACGGCATGTTGAATAACTCAGCGACAGCACACCTTGGGAGGGGCTGATCCCAGTCACGACTGGAGTCTTGTCCTCAGACCATTCATATCCACAGTCGCCCGAACACTTCGAGGGAATGCCGTTGATGAAAACCTCCACCTGCACGCGGGGAAAATCCCCAAAAATGTGGAGTTGAGGAACAAGTTTCATGACATAAGAAGAAGACAACAACAATTCTGTCCCTCCCAGCGTGAGGGCGTTGGTTTTGCATGTGGTTTGGAAATGCCCTTGAAATGCCTGCTGCAGCCATACAATATAGAACAATAGAGGTGTGTTTCTGTCAGTCTCCACAGTACAAAAGCAATTATTCAGTATAGAAAACCAGATATGCCGTAGTCTTCTTTAATCTGGGTCGTACCTGTGGTTTGGTTTCCCAGACGCGGAAGTAATCTCCCGTCAGGCTTCTCGTCAGCAGGCCTCCCTTCTTGTTCTCCCTCGCGAACATTGCCACGTTCTGCCCGACGACCAACGAGCCGTCCACCTGCAATGAGGACAAATCCCCGTTCAGGCGGCTGTTTTTCGCCGCGCTTGTGTAAACTGGAAGACATTCGGTAGCAGTAAATGCCGCCAACACGACCGAAGAAGAAGAGTGACCTTGAGCAGAGGCTGGTTTCCGGGTCTGGAGAGCCACTGGACCCTCCACCTGGGGTTTCTGCAGCTTCCCTGCTTGTGGACTTTGACCTCGCCCATCCCCGCGATCCCCTGCAGGGCGTACTTCAGGTCCTCGCCGCTGATGTCCACGGACAGACCTGAGAACGAGCGCCGGCCGTGTTAACACGCCTCAACCAGCAGCCAGTCGCAGGAGTATGTCGTAGGAGCAGGCAGTGGTGGGACTCAAGTGCAGTTACTCAAGTACTGTACGGTACAAGTTTGAGGTACTTCTACTTTACGCTCGTGCTCTTTCGTACCTTCGGCTCGGCCTCCGTAGATCTCCACGGCGAAGGTGCCGTTCAGAGGGGCGGTGGCCCTGTGGGGGCGCGAGACGCTGACGGCGGCCGCTCCGGCCCGGTACGCCGCCGCGTCCTCGCTGCTGTTGGACATCTTAAGTGGAGAAGGAAGAAGATTTAAGAGGATTTAAAACAAAAAAGAGTCTGACATCATGTGCGGTTGTATCCTTGATTCTCTGCACGGAGGATCAAGATGCAAGAACTCATTTTTATCGTGTAATTGTTCGTGTTTGAAGCTTTGCACGGACTGTGTTTTACTCTTCGCATATCTAACGCCGGGCACAGCAAACTAGCTCTGCCGCCTTCTACATACTCACATTTACAGTAATAACAAACATGACATGAATTAGCTTAGTTAAGAAAACCCCCGGTGTCAGTTAACCTGTTGATGATGACTGCGCGGCGTGCCGAGGCTCACCGTGTCGCCTCTCTGTACTCAAAGAGACGCCACATGGCCGTGGGCTGTGCATTCATGAGTCACACTGCCGAACATGACACCTGGCTTTCCTTGTGTTCGCTGTTTCAGGATGAATCGCACTATTGAGCTCACGCTCGTACGTCGCCCTATTTGTCGTATCAGCTCAGAGTTCAGCACAGCTTCATCGCAGCAGAGAGCTTTGATTTCTATAGAGGTAGATTTGTAGATTTGAGGTAAATTTCTTTTTTGTCAGTAAATTATCTCCAAATCTCAATTCCAAAAATTCCTCTAAAAAAAAAAAAAAAAAAAAACGCTCTCAAAACTAAAATTTGCTAAAAAAAAAAAAAAACGCTCCAAAAAAAAAAATTTGCTCTAAAAAAAAAAAATCCTCAAAAAAAAAAAAAAATTTGCTAAAAAAAAAAAGCTCTTAAAAAAAGGCTCCAAAAAAATTAGCTCTAAAAAAAAAATTAGCTCTAGAAAAAAAAATTGCTCTAAAAAAATTTGCTAAAAAAAAAAAACTGCTCTAAAAAAAATAAAAAATAAAAAATTCAACTTTTTGGATTGAG
Organism: Clinocottus analis; assembly: GCF_023055335.1. Taxonomy (NCBI): domain Eukaryota; kingdom Metazoa; phylum Chordata; class Actinopteri; order Perciformes; family Cottidae; genus Clinocottus; species Clinocottus analis. The sequence goes on from NW_027175865.1 coordinate 2,420,647, forward strand.
AGAGCAGATTTTTTAGGAGCGTTTTTTTTAGAGCTAATTTTAGTTTAAGAGCGTTTCTTTTTTTTTTTTTTTGACACAATTTTTTAAATTGAGAGCAAAGATTTGGAGATAATTTCATTACAAACAAGAAATTTGCTTAGGTAAAAAAAGACACAAATCTTTGGTTTGTGAAACGCAAGCTCGGCAGATTTACCTTCAATCTACACTGCTGCCAAACGAAGGAACACGCAGGTGAAGAATGAGTCTCCAGTTTAACACATTATTACCTGCAGGAAGCCGACGGTGAGCAGCGGGAAACCGTGGGCGCACGCGACCGGCCTGGCTTTGACCTCGTAGCTGATCCGCGGGGCGGCCGACGCGTCTTTGGTCACGGCGATGGTCTCGAAGGACCAGCCGGAGCTCTCGAAGGGCGGAGGCCTCCTCTTGAGGTGGACGGCTGGACGGGAAAACAACACACGGGAACAAATTGACGGCACAGAAAAGCGTTCACGCGGGACTAAAAAAAGAGGATTTGCCCTTTTCAAACTTTGACGGCCAGAACTTCGACGAGGCCGCGTACCGTTTCCATTATTGGTGGTGGGATTCTTCCCGATGTGAACGACGTCCACGTAGAAATCTCCCCCGTCTCTGTAGAGGTAAAACTGCTGCAGAGCGTACTTGCTTCCGACGTAGTCCGTCTGCAGGGAGCTCAGCAGGTCCATGCATTTGTAGCTCCACCTGTCACGAGACGACCACATCTAGAAGCTGCGCCTTTCTGCACATCGTTGAAAAATTAAGAGAAAAAAGTGTCGTTTACTGACTTGTCGCTCTTGGTGAAGGCGGTGCTGATCTTTCCGGTCTTGGTCTGGGTTTTGCCTCGGCTGTCGAGGTAAGTGAACTTCATTCCAACCTCGTTCTTCAACATCCCCTTGTATGCAAAGCAAAGCTGCAAAGAGGAAACCAGTTGTTCATTTACCCGTTTGAGATCCGACCGCCTGAAGCTTCAATGAAATGCAGCGCTTGGGTCTTTTACCGAGGGATACTTGTCCAATGAGATGGATCCGTACTTGTCGTCAGACGCTTTCTTGTAAGAGTCCTTGAAGAGGACCTCAGCGTTCTTCAGCGACCACAGGCCGCAGAAAGCAGTGTTTTTCATCGGAGTCTCTTTCTGAGAACTGAACTGGTGGAGGGAAAGCAGAAAACTGTGAGAACCTCAAACCTGAAATCTCTCCCGAGCTTAAACACCCCGAGGAAACACTTTTATTCGTTCGTGCACTTAACGTGCAAATGCTTGCCACGTTTCTCCCAATTGGTTTGTTTTCTCTCTCTGTCTCTCTTTTGTTTGTCCCACTGACCTGAGAGTTGTCGCTTTCAAAGTCGTTGAAGTACTTCACATCGCTGCCGTTGGTCAGGATCTCAGCGGGACACTCGGCTTCCATCGCGTCCTCCAGAGCTGAGCGCACCTGTTCACGACGACACGGGAACATAGTTTCCACGCGGTACAGGTAACAACCTCAGTGCAAAACTTTAAACAAACGGTTTAAGAAATAAAATGAGTATTTTTGCAAAAAACGCAGAGATATTTCATTAGAAAAACATGTGTAAAATATACATTTTCTGGATCTTATTCTAGATTAGACTGGATGAGGCTTCAGGCTGCGGTCCCATTGTGTTGTTTAGTTCATAAGTCCCATTTCTAGTCATCTGCAGGCATATATCTGCCAATAAATGTTCAGGCGGAAATAAAATCTTACATTTATTATTTTGAAACTTATATAACTCAGTGTCAGCAGCACTCAAAGTGATCGAGACTATTGAGGGGGAAAAGCTGAGGAGTTTTTTCTTTCAAAAGATACCAAGACCATGAATTCACTCCAAATGGTTCAAGTGCAGCTTGCGCTTTACTTTGGGTTTTATTTCGGCGTTTTCTTTCTGCAAACGTTAATCGAACACTAAGAGGTCTCAAGGCTCGTCGATGCCGACAGAGAGACACACAACAGACCTCAGTCGCCGTTGCGTTGAAGGCGATGGGCTTGGTGGGGACGCCCCCCCACAGCAGAGTGAAGGTCTCCATGTTGCTGACCCCCTTCGTGACCTCCGCAACGGTGACGTTGGTGTCGGAGCCAAAAACCTCCCAGTGCAGAGGTTTGAAATCACCTGCAGTCCAAAAGAAATAGTTTATAGTGTTAAGGTGAGCTGCACGGATGCATGTGCAGGAAGCGTAAGGAGCACTTTCCCCGTCTCTTCGTACCTCTGTCAGAATCAAACGTGACCAGGTAGTTGGACCCTCGGCTGTCGTCCTGTTTGGTGACCCGGACCGTGTCGGGTTTGATGGTCCAGAGGTTGTTCAAGGACGCCGCCACCGCGTCGGCTGAGGCGGTCACTGGAATCGGTCCTAGAAAAAAGAAAAGAGGTATGTATGGTATAAGCTGCACTGTGGATTCATTAGCAACAGGCTGAGGGTTTCCTTTGTGCGGCTAGCAAAGCTAAACGTCTACGCAGTCGTGTGCGATTACGAATCTGCATCACCGGCTCTACCTTTTTGCGCCATGACATTTTTGGGTTTCCACTGCGCCAGATGCAAATTCAACAAATGATTATTTAGAAAAAAAAAAAAAAGGAGTCAATTGCACGGCTTTGCATTACCTGTCTTTGCGTCTCCGTAGCTCAGGCTGATGAAGGTGTTCCCGCAAAGATGGCTGGCACAGCCACTGCTGACGGTCACCTTCTGCACCTCTTTGACTGCAGTGACATTGTTGGGCCAGGAGTCAAAGGTCACCACCTGGGTAGCGGCGACAGAGAGCGAATGTGAGGAACAGAGCAGTGACTCCCTAGCTAGCAAGCTTCCCCCTCTGTATTCCAGTCTTTACGCTAAGCTAAGCTAACGGTAGCTTCATACTGACTGACTGGTGTCGACCTTCTCGTGTAACCTCGAACCATTCCCTTAGAGCGACGCTGAGAAGATAATCTGGGATGTGCCGCGTTCAACAGGAGCTACGGGTTAGCGACAGGTGAGCTAGGTACCTGTTCCTCGTCGAACACGTCATATTGAGCGATGATAATCTGGACCTCGTCGACCGCATCGTCCGTCTGCTCTTCTGTGAAGGGGCTAGCCTCTTGGAACAATGCAACGTCGAACTTCGCAGCATAGCCATATTCTTGTTGCAGAATTTCCATGTAGTAGCTAAAGGAAAATGTATTTTAACAACATGAAATAATGGTTTGAATTTGTTTTAAAGAGGTGTTAAGAGCCATTGAGGATCATGCACTCACGGTTTTCCTCCCTCCAGATCCAGCACGGCAGACTTCTGCGATTCCAGTTTTGTGAAATCTGAGACATACCGAGGCTGGTATGCAATTTTAACCTGAAGTTAAAGGAGAGATATGAGGAGTTTCATCACGACATGATCACTTTCACAGCGGGGGTTCTTGGTGATGACAGCCGGCGTGCTTCACCTTGTCCTCTGGACGGCTGGAGTTGCTCAGGTAGAGCTCACACAGGTCGTCGCAGAGCAGGTACATCGTGTAGTTGGCGCTGGCCGGCGGCACGAAGAAGCCTCGGGTTCGCGTGCTGAAATAATCGAATTTAGGCAAAAAGACGTGGGGCATGGAGTCCACCCACTCCGCCCAGTAGCCGGTCTTGTTCTGATCGTAGCTCCAAATGTCAGTCAGGTATCTGGGTCTCGTATCGTTCCACACCTCCATCTTCAGGCCTCTTCCACCTGGATCAATGGAGTTGCATCAAAGTTAGAGCTCAGCAGATTAGCAGATTAACTGATGAGCTAACCAATGGAAAAAAAAGAGAACAGTTGGTTTCCGTTGTCTTTTTTTCCCATTGATTTTGCTGCTTTTCGCTGGCATATATGATAGTAATCTAAATATTTCTTAGTTTTTGGACTGTCGGTCGGACAAATATAAACATAAGACGCCATTTTGTTTTCTCTGAAATCGTAGAGAGCATTTTTTTAGACAATTTAGAGACGAAGAAGTGAATCCACGAATGGAAGAAATACACAGCAGGACACTGGCGTGTGAATTTTAATGTTTGTTACATCTCTTATCAAACAGAAAGCGCAGCCATTAGACAGTAGAAATGACCGCAGGAGGAACACGGTACCTTTTGAGCTTCTTTTGCTAATTCTTTGCCGAATTTGAGCGTTTTTTTTGCACGCTGAAAACTTCAAATGACAAACCTTTGAATCTCTCATCTTACTCTTGAATCTTTTGTTCTGACTGAAGTATACGGTCTCTTGATGTTCAATCGACCGTTCACATCAGCTCTACAAAAGGTCTCAGGTACGATGCGTGATCACAAAGATGTGTCACAGTCAGATAAGAGGACGTCTGTCCACAGATCTCTGCACATCAAAGTGCTCGATCCTCCATCCACTGCGATAAGAGATTGTGTCGACGAGATCGCGTCTTCTGTTGTCGAGCCGGCTGGAACGCTTCAGATTCCAGCAGGTGTGTCAACAGGTGTGTCAACAGTTGTTAGCGCTTTGTTCGCATGATTGCACGGTTAGCGTTGCGTCAGAAGACAAACAGAGGAAGAGGAGGCGGGACCTCACCTGGGTAGATTGTCATGTTGTTGTTGTTGTTGTTGTTCATCTCGTTCTTCGGGGTTCTGCAGGTGATTTTGTCGTCGGACACGGTCTGGATTTCACAAGGCCGGCCTGAAGGAAAAATAAATACACTTAACAAAGTGAAAATATTCTGATTATATACTTATATCCTGCGTCATCATCTGATTTATGTACCTCGGTTGCATTGATACTTCTACCTCGACTTATTTATTTTTCACTTTATTTGTGATATTTTCTTTACTAAAAGTCAAAGTTACTTTGTTTTCCAGTGTTTCAATGTAAATTAATTTGATTTAGCAGCTGGTGGTTTTCAAACTGGGGCTTGGAAGATGATTGACGGGACAGAAACCAGGAAAAAACTATTTCTGACATTAAATAATCTTTTCTAACTCCCCCAGTCTCAGAAAATGAATTGAAGAAAAGAAAAATAAACTCTCTTTGGTCTCAAGCGGTTGACAGACAGTATGCAACAAGTAGATTTAGCTTTAACAGACAAAAGAGACACGATAGTCGATGCTCATCGTGTGTATTCAGGAGTTTTTCTAGCTTATATATTTAGATTTGGCTGTTTTTCTCCTCTTATTGCTGTTGTGACACTTCATAATCTACTTTAATGAGGCTGAAAGAAACAAAACAACTATTTTATATGTTGTGCATGCAATGAAACCTTAATGAAAGCAATATATCAATCCTATTGTCGGATTACAAACCCAAATAGGAATATTGTGTGACAAGAAGTTGTGTCCTGTCATCATCTGCCTTCTGTATCTGGTTTATATTCATTCCAGGTGGCGTTAAAATTCATTCGTTGAGTTCATCACGGTGTGAAAATGCGGAAGCAAAGATTTCACTTGACGATGATTGAGCCGAAAGGAACATTGAAAGTGACAGTCGACACGTTGCATGACACGCGTGTTCTGGTGTCAGACGTGTTGTGTCGCGGTCTGCTGCGTCTCTAAGCGCCCAGACGATTCTTCTCCTCGACCGCCTGCGTGACAACTTTGTCATTTTCTTTTGTCAAAGTGTTTTGTTTGCGCTGAAAAGGATTATCGCCATCGCAATGAGGCCTCGAGGGCCGTGATGGGAGTCGGGTTTTTGTTTTGGCCGAGGTGCAGCCAACGCAACGCTTCGTGACAACGGAGGAGTCGCTGGAAACCGGACTCGGCGGCTGAACTCACCTCCGACGAGAACCCGCGCCGGCCGGTCGGTTTGGTCGAAGTGTCGGCCGTGGACGGTCAGCAGGGATCCGCCCATCACGCTGCCCGCCGCCGGAGAGACGCCCGTCACCTCTGGACAGGAAGACACGACACACACACTTCACTGTGAGGAGGACACACACCACACAACAGGAGGAACTTTGTGCTGTGAGCATCTTGTGTGTGTGTCGTACCCGCAAAGGTCTGGAACATGGAGAGCTTCCCCAAAGCTGAAACCCTGTACAGCTTCTTCTGCGCTGAACTCCTGAAGATTGGAAAGAAACGAATCAATATTCTGACAATTCTTCTGTGGAGAAACTTTTGTGAAGTGAAACAATTAAATTGCAAAGAAGTGAAACTCTTAAGGAGCTGGTTTAGCTTGGTATCGATTTATTTCTTTCCTTCAAAGGTTGGAGGAAACTCTGCGGTCTTTCTGAAAGCATGAAGGCATTTAAACCTTTCTGACGTTACAAAGGAAACACAACCACAGCGTTACCTTCCCCAGTCTGCATCCAGGATGTACGTCAAGTTGTGATGTCCTGTTGGGAACACAACAAAGTGATTCAAGGACAGTTTACATACTAAATGCACATTTTGGGCTATTTAAGGTTCCATCATGAAAAAAAAACATCCAAAATACACATTTAGATGTTTACTTTGCATATTTGATTTCTCCTCAATTCACCAAAAACTACACAACTATGTCTTGTTTGCATATTTAAACGTTAATATCTCAGAAAACTTGCAACATGAAAAGAAATCATCAACTGGGAAAGTTTCATGAGGATATCTGTGAGGATATCCTTTTTAGTTTTTTCCCTTTGTCCCTGTGTGTGTGTGTGTGTGTGTGTGTGTGTGTGTGTGTGTGTGTGTACTGTGGGCGTGGCTTCCGGCAACTGGCAATCATCTCCACACCTGCCTCCAATCAAATCATCAACTCCTCTCTGATAAAGCAGCGGCCTCCCGCTCGCTCCACATTACGGCACTATTGACTTCAACCCTCGGCCGCCGTACAAAGCAGAGTGAAATACTTTGCATTGTGGTTTTCCTACTAATCCCTGTTTCCTATGCCCAGGATTACTGCACGCCACCCCGCCAGTTAACTTCTGTCAAATTCACCCTTTCACCTTCACCCCACCTTGCCTCTCCGTCTCCGGCTGACCGAACCCTCACAGATATCTATTACTTCTTATTTCTGCTCTGTGCACCTGTAGTGTTGTCAAAACTAGGACTGGGAATCACCAGAGGTCCCACGATACGATGTCATCACGATATTTAAGTCACGATACGATATCATCACGATATTTAAGTCACGATACGATGTCATCACGATATTTAAGTCACGATGCGATATCATCACGGTATTTACGTCCCGATACGATGTTATCATGAAACTTAAGTCCCGATACGATATCATCACGATATTTAAGTCCCGATACGATATCATCACGATACTTAAGTCCCGATACGATGTCATCACGATATTTAAGTCCCGATACGATATCATCACAATATTTACGTCCTGATACGATATCATCATGGTACTTAAGTCACGATACGATGTCATCACGATATTTAAGTCACGATGCGATATCATCACGATATTTAAGTCACGATGCGATATCATCACGATATTTACGTCCCGATACGATGTTATCACGATATTTAAGTCACGATGCAATATCATCACGATATTTACGTCCCGATACGATATCATCATGGTACTTAAGTCATGATACGTTAGCATCACGATACTTAAGTCCCGATACGATATCATCACGATACTTAAGTCCCGATACGATATCATCATGGTACTTAAGTCATGATACGTTAGCATCACGATACTTAAGTCCCGATACGATATCATCACGATACTTAAGTCCCGATACGATATCATCACGTTATTTACGTCCCGATACGATATCATCATGGTTCCTTAGTCATGATACGTTAGCATCACGATACTTAAGTCCCAATACGATGTTATCACGATACTTACGTCCCGATATTATCACGATATTGCGATGTATTGAGTATTGCGAATTATTAGCTTTTTTTCCCCAACCGCAAATTGTCCCCAAAGGAAAACTTTGTCAACAAAAGAAAGACCAAACACGTTTAGAATTTATGAAATAAAAGATCGATACTTGGCTATTGTGTATCGATACGTCACCATGTAAAATATCGCGATACTATGCTGTATTGATATTTTGCCCCACCCCTAGTCAAAATCTTTCTTTTTCTCTAAATGAGTTTTATTTTTAGACTGATCCAGAAGTCTCCACTTCAGCAGCTCTGACGTGCAGCAGACTTTACGCTTTCATTCCTCTCTATACTCTGAAGGTCACTCATACTCTGATTTATACAACATTTCATTCCTGCAAACATGTAGAAAATCTAGTTTTTGTACTACCGTCCACAGTATTTTCTCATTTATGAAGTGACAAAACTGAGTTATCCAAAGTTCCCTCTAAAGTTTGACTCTATAAATTAAACCTTTATCACATTTATGTTGTAGAAATGTATGCACATAAGCACAGAATGCATAATTTGCATATTTAAAGATGACATATATATCTCCTGTGAGAACTAAAGCAGCTTACCGACATACGTCCCCGTCATCTTGCAGCTCATGATTCCGTTATAAGAAGTCTCGGCGTCCAGTCGTAGGTTATACCTTCATAAAACATGAGAGAAACGTGTAATACTATAATATTTACATGTTTTTCTTCAGGTAGTTTTATTGAACGTTAACTTCTTCACACAGAAGACCTCAGCTGTGAACAGATGATGGATCTCGCACTACTTACAGTTGGTCTGACTCCGGCTTCAGCAGCTCGCAGGGCATCGCTCCCATGTAGGCTCTGCAGCAGGAGAGCGTGTTAAACACAAGAGTTTACATTTCAGTCAGGAGACATTTTAATGTTTCGATGGCGAGCAGACACGCTGCTTCTGCAACTCTCGTCAAACAAGTTTGGGTTTTTTCAGCATCCACTGGTGGGTCAGTCCGTCTTCTTTCATCATAATTGTGCGCGAAAAATCTTCCCGCTCCCATTTTAAGTCCCAGCATGCCCCATTGACACGATCTTTTGGCATAAAATACGTAATTTTTTTTCCAATTTTTAACCTAACGACACAGTTTTTGGACTGAAACTCCTTCCAGACAGGTCAAAACTTTGTTTCATTGTGATTTTAGTTGCAGATTCTGATTCTTTAGGTCCTAATCTTTCCAAAAAGATGTCTCATTGACGCTCCAGGAGGCTTTTTTAAGGAATCTGGCTCATATCATGCTGGATGTTCATACATACGATCAAAACATCTTTTAAAAGTGATTATTTTTTCGCAGATATGCATTTTTTTCCCAATACTTTGCTGAACAAATACATTAAGAGACATTTGGAAAGTCCTGTTTCCTGTCGTACCTCAGGAACCTGACGTTGAGGCCGTTGGAGCTCTTGTCGGTGTTGCTCCCGTACACGTCGGTGAAGATCATTCCTTGAATCGTCACCAAGCTGCCTGCAGGGGGTTAGAGGTTTAGAAGTGGGGGTTTGAGTACAAAGCGGAGGGGAAGGACTCAGCCTGACGCTGCAGAAGTAAAGGACGGTGCACCTGGAGGCCCGCTGGCTGGACTCATGGAGGTGATTGAAGGCGTGCGGTACCACACGGACTGAGGGGAAAAAACACAAATGTTAGGATGTGAAAAAAACACAACCGACGTGAAGGGCCTCCCTGTTGCATCGGCTGCAAACTCACGTAGACGCTGCAGTAGTACGACTTGAGCGCGCCCCTGCACACGCGGGCGTCGGGGATGGGAACGCCGTCCACGCTGACGCGCACCGTGTACTGCCCGTGCGGCATGGCCCTGCGGCGGAGAGGGTGAGTCGCTTTTTAGATGGATGTCGAACAAAGCGTGAAGGATTCGCTTGCAGAGGCCCTGAGGGGGCTTTACCTGGTGTAACAGGTGATGCGGGTGCCGTGCGTGGAGTCTCTCTCCACGTCGCAGGGCACCGTCAGCGTGTCCGACACCATGAACACGCGGTTGCCAAAGTTGTCGTCTGTTGGATTCAGCTGGAACTGTTTCTCTTGGGCAAAACCTGCACGCGGGTTCATGTCAGAGGAGTTTTATTTGTGTTTGTTTGTGGATGAAGGAGTCGACACGCAGGGATCCTCTTCCTCTGTCTATTATGGAGGTAGGTTTGTGTCTTTTTTTACCAGAGCAAATTTCTTGTTTGTAAGTAAATTATCTCCAAATCTTTGCTCTCAACTCCAAAAATTGCTCTCAAAAAAAAAAAAAAAAAAAATCTCTAAAAAAAAGTTGCTCTCAAAAAAAACAAAAAAAAAACTTGTAACTTTTTGGATTGAGAGTTTTTTAAGAGCAATTTTTTTTTTAGAGAAAATTTTAGTTTTAAGAGCGTTTCTTTTGTTTGTTTTTTTGACACAACTTTTTGAATTGAGAGCCAAGATTTAGAGATAATTTAATTACAAACAAGAAATTTGCTGACACAAATCTACCTTCATAGTCCATAAGCATTGTCATGAAAACAAAGAAATAACCCACAACTATAACTTGTTCAACCTCTTTGATTACTTTTAATCTCTGTTGAGAGTCTTACAGCAGACTTACATCTGTTTTTAATCATGTTCACACTTATTCTTCCAGATAAATTAGGTTCATAACAATATTTCGACATCATCTCTCTGGATTTAACCGTCTGCGTCACATTTAAATATTAGGATTTAATCTCTTACCGCTTCCTTGGATGACAATTCGCGTCGCTCCGCTGGCGCTGGTTCGACCTGGACTTACGCGGTCAATCCTTTGTGCGTCTGAAATACACATAACATCATTACATTTATGAATACACATGTATATTACACACAGGGTGTTCGAGCTAATAAAAGTGTGGAAATTGTAGCTACCTGAATTAAATTATTAACCATATTTGCTTTTTATATTGCTTCAAATTGGGATGAAGAAACTGTTTAATATTTTAACATAAAATTATTCGATTGTGTTGATTTAAAAACCGCGAAATACTTCTGAGTCACAAAACAATGAGTTAAGATAAAACTCCATAAAAAAACACACACGTTTGAGGAACTTCCATGGACGTGGTACCGTGGTGAGCGGTTACTTACTGCAGCAGCACCAGAGGAAGAGGAGGAGCGCCGCCGGCTTCATCGGGGACTTCATGGCCGATCTCCTGCCAGAGACCCGGCTGCTTCGCCTGCGGGCCGCGTGGAGGTCGCCCCGAGGTCAGCTGACGTTGAACACCACAGCCGCTGCTTTCAAATAGTCTGTGGAAGTCAGGCTGGCTTTTATAGCAACACAATCAACCATGAACATTATGAAAAAACATAGTGAAGACACAGCAAACATGATTATTACACAGTCGTAGCCGCATAGTGATCAGAATCTATCACGAGCTCACCTGTTGAAGCGATGTGTTGCCTTCTGAGTGTGTGTGTGTGTCAGGTAGACAGATGGAGAGACACACACGCACACAGACTCTTTATACTGCTGCTCAGGGATCCGCCTCTCACCTGCAACTGGGAGGAGGAGACTGTGGAGACCAGCTCACCCTGTTACGCAATCAACCAGCAGCACCAGCAGCAGCAGCACCAGCACCAGCAGCAGCACCACCAGCACCAGCAGCACCACCACCACGTCTATCAGCAGACACTGTGGGTCCAGTCGGAGGGCAAATCTGGGTCAATTATAAATAAAAGTGACGGGAAACTGCCCCAAAAAATTGCCAAAGTCAGTGACACGAGTCACAGTGATGAGAAAATGATGCAATTCAAATGTATTTGTCGAGCACTGCTGATTGTAACTATGAACATGCAGCATGATATGAGCCAGATTTCCCCAAAAGTGCCTCGTGGAGCGACAGTAAGACACCTTTTTGGAAAGATTAGGACCTAAATAATCAAAATCTGCAACAAAAATCACAATAAACAAAGTTTTGACCTGTTAGGAAGGAGTTAAAGTAAAATAAAACTGGAAAAATTACGTATTTTATGCCAAAAGATTGTCTGAATGGAGCATGCTGGGGCTTAAAATGGGCGCGATAACAATTTTGAACGGTTTCCAAAAGGTTGAACACAATCTAAACGATATAGAGTTACTAATTATAACTTAAACTGTGTCTGCGCAGACGGACTGATGGGGAATCTGGTGTCAACACGCATGACGCCCGCAGCGTGGGAGCCACCGCAGACGATTGCGACACGACATTTTGCAACAAAACAAGCGATCGATGTATTAATAGCTCATGTGCTGAACTGGCAGAACTCGGACGGCGGCCGTCACGTCCGTGTTAATCATCCCCGCTTTCCATTATTCCCGTCTGTGCCGTTTTCACTTGAATCCGACGCTTCTACGCGGAGCAGAGCGACATCACTTCCTGTGTGAACAAACAAAAGGCTCAGGCCAGTCGCGGGCTCTCAGAGGCGCTAATGTGTGCTTCAAATGGGCCTTTTTGTGATCAGAGGCTGTGAAAGGCTTTAAATCCATTAAAAACACAAATATAGTTCTTGTGTTTGATGCGATTGGGCCGGGAAGAGACCCCGATGAGCTGAGCGGTGACGGGAACCTATCAGGGAGGAGATAGGGAACTGTTTGGGTTATTCATAAAGACAGGAAATGAAATCATTATTTCCTCGTCAGGGTGTCACCGCCGCTCTGCTTTCATCACGACGGCCTGCAGCTTTGCTGAGGGCGATGCAGACGCTGGTGGAGGAGCTCTGACCTCCGGGAAGGGTGGAGCTATTTTATATTGTTGAGATTGATTACACCGTATGTCATGTTACAGCAGTTTAGTGTGTATTTCCAGCTTTGTTGTAGTATTACACACGCTGATATTCACGGATGAACTCTGTGTGACAGTGAGGTCAACTCTGAAATACAGAATATAGAGATCTATGTCTTGCAAGTCATTTTAATGTACTTCTTACTGTGTTGTCTGTCCTGGGTAACTGAATAAAACACATAAAGCTCTTGTGGTTTTCTTCAGACTTGATGAAATCCTGCAAACTGTGTTTTTCTTTCAATGATTCATGTTCAATAAAGTATTCTGATAATTGTTTCAGCTCATCTGTGTTTGTCTGTTAACAAGAAAAAACATCAATTGACAATTTGGCGACGAGGTATCAGGATGCAAAGCGTCAGAAAACTGTCCTAGGACACGGCACGAGGAAGCTTTCTCATAAACATCCATATAAATCGGAATATTTCTCTGTCAGGTGTGATTGTTGACGTGAAAAACAGATATTAAATTGATTTAATTGAATAGTTGGAAGAAGGTCAAGACGTTAAATCAAAAGGTCAACAAAGAAAATTGTTGAGCGAGGCCTGTTGAGGTCGACCTGAGAGAAAATAAATGAATAAAATAAAAGTTAGGAATAACACACCACGGCACGACCACAAAAGCTTTCTAAAAAAACATTTTCTGTCTCTTTATCGTCTTCCATCTTTCTTTGAGATGTAAAGCGGTCGTCAGACGAGCTCTGCGTGGCGTTTCTTCCTTCCTTGACAAAAACAAATTTCCCCTTGGGGATAAATAAAGTACATATCTATCTATCGATCTAGAAATGGCGAGCTCATAGGAGATGTGTCGCATGGCCTCAGACGTGCTCACAGAGGCCTGCGGGTGAGGAAGACGTTGGTATTGTGCTTTCTCACGGCAGAACCTCGCGAGGCGTCTGCGATAAGAAGGTAAAGCCAGCGCTTCTTTGTCACCCTGTTATTCTTAGCTCAAGCTGTCAATCATGTTGTCAGAGAAGAAAAGATGTGGAAAAGAGAAATGTCCTGGAAACTTTTTGTTTTGACAGTTTGAACGACGAGGTTTTTGTTTTCCAACGGCATCGTTCAGACGAGAAGACATAGTCACGTTGTAGAAGAGAGGAATTAAAAACATTACCAAGTGATTCTGGTTTAGAAGCTGAGACGATAAAACTAAAAAGTACAGAAGGTGAGCGCCTGGCTGTTTATCTGCGTTTAACTGCAGGATCTCTGCATCAGACCGACAGAAAAAGTGTTTTTTTCCTCTGAAAGTCGATTATTTCATTCGTTCTTTCATAACAAATCATTCCCATCAAAAGTAATTCTGTTCTTCGTCGGGCCATAAAATGTCCAAATAAAAGACAAACAGCTGCCGAAACAAATCAAAATGAGAAAAAAAAAGGAAAAATCTATCAACTTCTGAGCCGTACAAATAATGACGCACAACATTTGTACAGATTAAACTTATAAGTGTTGAATTGTGAGTGGACCTTAAAAACAATTTTAAAATGTTGTGATTTTTAAAAAATGAAAGCGTATTAATATCATTTTGGAGAAACTTCAGCCTCATCATATTTAACAGCTGTGAGGAGCGAGGACGAGTCTATTAGTGGAGATAGAGTTGTGTTTTATGTCCAGTGCAGCCGGACAAAAGTACCAGGATGCTCTGGGGTCGTGTTTCAGTGTGTAAGCCGGCATGCTGTCGTGGTTATTCTGACCCACAATCCTTTGCGCAGCAGCTAAATGAGCAGCAGGGCCGTGTTTTGAGGAAGCAGTGGTCAAAGTGGATGCAGCAGCTGCATTAAAAGTACAAAACAAAAAAACCTATGGAATCTGGAACGCCGTCTTTAAGCATTTTAATGATGCTGGAGTTTATAGTTATAGCAAAAGAGATTTCTGACCCACGTGGCCGAGTGAAAAGCCTGAAGTTCCCACGCACCAAACTAACGACTCAAAAGTCTCAAAAGTCTCAGTTCTCTTTGAAGTCTGCACGCTCGTCTGACTAAATTCTTTCCACTGGGTCTGCAAACATTTTAGATATGTCGTCCGGCGGGTTGACAGCGGCGCAGGACGTGTGACCGTCAACTTCCTCCGAGTGACGCTCAAGAAAACACAAATACTACAAATACTGGAAAGGCACATTGCGTAACGGCGGCAGCGTGAGATGTGTTTGACCACAGCGAGATGTGTGTTTTTCTATCTGGAGGAAGCGATTTTTAAATGACGCAACTATTAAGCTCTTTGAAATAAGAAGGATGAGTCATTTCGGGGAAAATGTCTCCCCACATAACGTCCTAATGAGCAGAACCACCAGGTTTCTTTTGTTAAAGGAAAGAAAAGCCGTCGGCGGAGAAACACACTTGAAAGGGGAAGAAAATGACATCATCGAACGGGTCTTCAGCAGCAGTAAAGAAAATATCAGCACCCCCAATGACCAAAAATAGGCATGACTTTATTTGTTTTTGTTTTCCAAAACTGCTGCATAACAAACTAAAATCAATATGAAAACACATACAAAAATCAAATAAAAAAATAACACTTGAGCGTCGCTCACAATGAGAACAAACATCAGTTTTGGATTTGAATTGTGAGTGTAAAAAAAAAAAAAAAAAAAAAAAAGAAAAAGAAAATGTCTAGACGGCGACCGTCCCTTTCACAAGGTCGCGTGCTGAGCTAGAAAAGCTCGGATTCTCTGCAGCAGCTCTTTCTTCACGCTGTCCGGTACCAGTGCTGCATGGGGAGAAGGAGGAGGAGGTCAGGGAGCAACACACACACACACACACACACACACACACACAGCACTACACTTTCAGAAGGTCCAGTAGATGCTGCCACTGGCTGTGATGTTGTTGACCGCTTTATAAAAAGGTGCGTTTGCTGAATCTACTTTGTGTAAAATGCAGTTCAAAACAACACCGTGAGTCACACAATGACTCATTATTACCACACAGTGTAAACACACACACACACACGCGTGCTGTTTGTGTGCACAGCGCAGCGCTTGGTGTCGGTGAAGATCGGCTTTAAAGAGATTGTGGCGATGTGATTATGTGAAAACATAATCTCGTCGCCACAATGCGATGTTTGCGCAATTGTAAATGAATAAAATGATGAATAAAATAAAAGATGTCAGTACTTTTTAACTGATGAACAGCGCTGATCCACTTTTATTGAGTGAGAACAATCTCCTGTTCAGGAGCATGCCAGATGCAAACTAACCAGATGTGGAGCCAACTGCAGTAAACAGCTGACCAAAGACTTTATTTATTTATTTTTAAATGTGTTTAATTGTAGAGTTTGAACCTCGCAACAATAAAGCAGGCGTTAAATAGAACCGCCAGTACTTTGACCGAGTCACCCTCATTTAGTAGATTTTTTAAAATTAAGCTTTAAAGTTGAAATAATAATACAGTTGAAATAATTTCAGATCAAGTAGGTTTTTTAAAACTCAAGTTTTAAGTTAACAAACATAATCAAAGTCTGTTTGTCTGCAGAAAATGTTTTATTTAAAGCTACAGAATATTATATTCACGAAGGCTTACGACTGCACTATTGCACCAAATGGAAATATCTTCTTGTCATGTTTTAATAGTAATTAGTCTATTAATTAAGCACCTGATGTTCTCAAATGTTTCATCGACATTAAAGGTCACGTGTGTAACTTTACAGTGTCCTGGTTGTAACGTTACATCTCATTGAACGTCTCTCTGTGTGGGATGAATAAAACATATCTTAATTTATACGTTATGAGCGCTACAAATACATTTCAGTGGGTTTAACAAAGTTTGACTGAGTGTTTTTTTGTGTTCTGCAGCAGAAAGCCAGCTAGATGTCCGCATGTAAACGCACCTCTGCCTTTTGGTGTGACTTCTGTGACCAGATCCTCCACCGTGACGTGCTCCAGACCCTTTTCTTTGATCACATCTGCACACAAGAAGGAATCAGTGAAGCCAGGGTCCGAGGAAGCCCCGTTAATACCACGCACAGACCCTCGTCCGACTTGCCTTTGCAGTGTGCCTTCAGCTGATCCTTCCACCCGCACTCCACCAGCTTCGCCCTGAGCAGCTCCTTCAACCTGCGGCCACACATTTTGCAGTCAGTGGACATTGAAGGACGACCGCCGTCCGTACAACAACATTTCACGACCACACAATCGCACGGAGAGTAAAAAGCTCCACTCACCGCTCCCGTTCCCCCATTTCTATCAGCTTCTGGTTTATTGCAGCCCTCATCTGGGAGTCTTTGCTCATGGTCTGTCGCAAAGCGCACGCGAGCGGTAGCAGCTTCCGGTTGGATTCAGCTGCTTCGGGGGAAAGTAGCTACTGGAAGAAAAGGTTTATTTTGCTAGCTATCAGGTAGACGTTACCGTTTCTTTTTTTTCCCCTTTTTTATTTTGTCGAGATGGATCAGCTGGGGGAACACACGGTTCCTTCACACAAACGTGCCGACTGGAAACGATAAAGATGCAAAGGTTCCGCTTTGGCGGGCCTTAATTCGCACACAAACCGACAATATCGCTGATGGAAAAATAATAAAAAATAACGTTTGATATATCGTACTTTATCTTCACACGAATTCGACATGTATTCAAACATGTATTAAAAACGCTTTCAGAGAAAATACAAGAACTCAACCTCCCATGAGCACACGAACCGCTCGTGTCCGTCGGAGAAATGGCTCCGGGTAGCGACTCATAACAGGAAACGTGCGACTTCCACAGCATCTTTATTGCATCCCACCAACTTGTGGACAAGCCTATCCCGTTTAAAAAAAGAAAGAAAAGACATGGCTGCGTCAAATTATTCCTTGAAGGTCAATAGAGAGCTGTTGGACCCCGGCTTTGAAAGTTACAGGTTATCTCTGGACGCCATACCGACGTACAGCGTTGAGCTGGATGCTGGTGAGAGGAACTTAACCTGCAGTACAGTTAGCAAGTGTGCTAGCTCTTATGCACACTGGAGCTTTAAGCTGTTAGCTCACACATGTACCCGGGAAGAGTCGTTTGAATTAGTGGGCTGCTAATAATTTAATAATAATTATGTCATGCAGTTCGTGGCTGAGTGGAGTGTGGCAGCAGTTTAGCTCTCTCACTATAAGTTAGTGCAGGGCTGGACACACTTTTTACTATTGTGCTCCATCAATAGATCAACAATATGCATAAGGAGTCACAGGCTAAACAATGGTGTCTACGTCGTTCCCAACCGGTGGTAATGCAAAAAGAATAAATTCTGTTTCTTGACTAGAAACCCCCATGTGCAATAGAAAATACATGCACACTGGTCACTGGTGTGTCCACATGCTCCAAAAGCTATTTATGTATCCGTTGTTCTCACATGTAATTTAAGTTAATTCAATATGTTTAAACTCTAATACAGTGCCCATTTAAAATAATATGATGGTATATGGTTAAATCTGTAAATACGTCAAGTTAAAACATGCAGAAATTGCCAAATACCTGTTTTGTTTTTTGGGCCATTTTATCAGATTTTAATGTAAATTTAAGTCAAATATAATTATTAGATTATGCACTTATACATAGATACATATTGGTTTCAGTTATGAGGATGTATGACAACTATGTTTGCATAAATACACAAACACAACTTGATCTATTTAGCTGTCTACTGAAAGCATTGCTATTCAGGGAGGAATCTATCTTGTCTATAATGTGGACAAAATGTCCTTTATGTTCACCACACAGCATTAAAAAACACACAAGATAAGAAAATGCACTTGGCAAAATGAACTTAAAAACACAGCGAGGAGCAAGTGGCAAGATATAGTTTGTGGAGGAGGCTATGCATCAACTATTTTAATTGCATTTGGCAGAAATTACTTGCTTTTGCTTGCGTGCCAATATTATAAAACACACAGAAAATACCAAAGTGAAAAAGTTTGAGTGAAGAAATCTCAGTCAGGACATGAAAGGAGACAATGAAAGAATGTTTCTTGCGGCCGCAGCAGCAGACATGTGCGTCTATGAGTCATAATACAGTGCAGGAATAAACAAGCTTCTCTTACTGGGTGTTTTTTTTCCTACAAAAATTCCCAGCAGTGTCACAATCTGCCACCTCGTAGTCACAGACCTGGTGTTGACTAACTCTGAGATGAAGGCCGTGTTGATATAGAGACCCTCTGTGTCTCATTAATGTGCAAACGTGTTTTTTGCCTTTTTCCTGCAGATGTGGAGGAAGTGAAGCTGAAGGACACTCAGTACACCCTGGAACACATGCGTGCTTTCGGCATGTACAACTACCTCCACCTGGACCCGTGGTACCAAGACAGCGTTTTGTTTGTGGACTGCAAAGGACGGGTGCTCGGCCTCACCGTCACCCTGGTAAGCCCCATCACCCCTCCTCCTCCTCCTAGGCTAATCCCTGTGTGTTTACTGCTCATGTCACACACAACGGTTGTGATTCTGATGTTGTGACAGCTGAATGGACTTTAATGCACCTGACACACCAGCAGGTGGTGACCAAATACTCGTGCGACGGCAGCGTCGGCCCACGTTTCATTTCTGTTGGGCTCTCAGGAGAAAATGTTTGGAAATCTTCCAAGCTGTTCTCCTTGTTTAAGCTCAATTAGAGGCCATTAGAGAGGCAGCGAGAGTGTCAGTGTTCACGGCGGAAGTTTTTCCCTCCGTCCGTCGTACGAATCAGCGCGTAAGCTTTTGGATGAATCCTCGTGCGATTACGTAATTGACTCAAGGTGCCGATCCAGGTTTTCGTTACTCAAAACCAAGATCTTAAGAGGCGACGAGGCAAATGAGCCCGGAGACCTTTCAGCGGAGACTTCTTTTCATCATTGACCGTGATTAGAGATAATAGGAGGCCTGAATGACGCTCGTCAGGCTGTAATCCTGCGAGTCTTTCAGTGGCATCATTAAATCGCCCTTTTTATGAAAATGTGCGGCTCAAATTCTAATTACAATCATCATCAGGCTGTAATTATCGTCCCTGACAAAAGTTTCCTTGTGCACTTTTGCACAGAGGCGGTACAGGCTGAAAATGGTCTCAAAGGTGCATCAGCTATCAATATATTTATTTATATATTTATATATAGCAATGAGTAATTGATCCTCAGGCGCTGGCAGATCCATCCATCTATCACTAATGAGGCTCTGAATCCCAAGTCACATGACGGTTTCCTCTCTTCGATGAGTTCCACGTTGTTTTTATGTTATTCAGATCCAGTGTTAAAGATACTGTCATGTGGCTTTTGAGCAGGAAGGACATTAAAAATCCTGCGTTGCTGTGTGTCTTTATGCCGGATGTTCTTATGGGATTAAAGTGCCCTATTCAGTAAGGAAGCAGTGGCCTTTGTGGTCAAAGCTTCCTCTAATTAAGTGTGTCTGTTTCTGTCTTTGTGGGTCATGACTGGACTGCAGAAGGCAGTTTTGTAGTTCGCTAACGTCACACAAGTTCAACCCTTCAATTAAGGGACAAAATACATTTTGTTCCTGACGCTTTCCTCCACCACTTGTGCTGAAACAATAAGTGGATGGACACAATCACATGTCAACCTTTCTGATAACCGAGTCACCTTTCCAGCTAATATAAGCCGACGTTTTGTTCTGATTCCTTCTTCTCGAATAATTAGATCTGCTGCTTTTCTTTGAAATATTATGACAGTAAATTAATTAGGTTTTGGACGGATTAATGGCCAAAACAAGTCGTTTGCAGGGCTTTGAGGAATTGGAACGATCACTTTTTCACTATTTGATGACATTTCCATTTAATATTATGTCTTGTTTAATCAAGAAAACAGGATTCAGAGATGTAGGAGATGCCAAGAAAAAGAGAGTGTCGTATAAAAAGTTTCATATAAAATACAAACTTGAGCCCCGTGAGTTCATCGTTAGTTTCCTCTCATGCACCTGCTGATGTGAACGACCCCCACACAGGTGAGGTTGGTGTTGATCGGTTCTGTCTGCCTGTGTTGTGTCTCACTGGGTGTTGCGTTGTGAGTCCAGGACACCGCGCTGGGGAAGCCGAGAGAGGTCTACCGTCTCCCCGCTGACTCCGGCCAGAAGGAGCATCGTCTCTGCGCCTCCCTCAGCCTCACCTCGGCCACCTGGGCGGCGCTCTCCGACGGCGCCGGCCGACTCTACCTCCTCCGCACCGGCAAGAGGGGAGACAGCGCCCATGCCAAGTGGGAAGTAAGTGCAGCAGCTGGCTGGCAACACACAGAGATATTTTCATTATTATAGACATCTTCGATGGGATATTAAGTGTATATGTTGCAATGTTGTCTCGCACTCATTATATCAATTATACAGCAAACTCATCCAATCATTCAAAGTGCTTTACAAATGATTGACAAGGACATAAGAAAGATAAGATAAAGGAACCAATAATAATAAATAAACCCTAAATAAATTAGGTTAAAATTAATACTAAAACCGTAGCATAAAAAATATCCAAGATACTGCATGAAGTCAGATGTAATAATGAGCATAAGTGATAAAAAACTAAATTACAACGTGGGAGTAAAGGGGCGGCAGCTAATCCATGACCTTTTGTTGACCTCTATTGGTGACTGAGTAGAAGTGCAGCAACAAAGACTGAACACCATACTCTATCTGTCTGTCTGTCTGTCTGTCTGTCTATCTATCTATCTATCTCTCTATCTCTCTACCTCTTTAATAAAGTAGGAAAAAATGAGAAATAAACCGCATGAATGACAATAAGTTGAAGCGTGTTCCTGCGAGCCGTCTGTGGCGACGCTTGTCGTCTCAGAGTGACTTTTAAATCCCGACTGCAGCAGTTGTTGATCAGATAAATGTTTATTGGACAAAGGCGTCGCTGTGAAGCGGTGGACAAAAACATTTCATTTCGCAAAAGTTCTTCACAATAGAAGTCCTCTTCTGTGGTCGCTGCTCTTCGCTCTTCCTCCCTGCAGCACTAGTCGACCTGTTGTGTTGAAGAATCACAAAGCTTCTCTCGATCCACGACTTGATAAACGGCCTCGCATTCATCTCCGGCTGAGAATAATCCCCAAATAATGCAATGTTTACTCCTGATTGAGGAGCGTCTGGAAGTCCGAAAGTAGCCGGAAATAACGGATAAGAGATCACCATGCTAGCCTTTTCCTTTAACCCGCTGTGTGTGATGCAGTTTTATTATAGAGAATATATAATAACTAGTTGGGATAACAGTGCATAGAATGTACAGAACCGTATGCACGGCGAATTTCAAGGTGGAAATATCAATATAAACAATATCTATTGATGTCAGAATGAACCAAGCCTCGCGTTGAGAAGTGCAGGCAGCGCATGGCCGTCTCATGTGTCCTGCATTATGACATGTCCTGTTACGCTCGCCTGCGTCTGGGCCTTCCCTTTTAATTTCCCCACAGCCTTGCGGGTAGCGCGCCAGCCGAGAGGTTACCCAGAACTCATTTCCTGATCAAATTAGCCTCGAACACAGTTGCCGGCGACATCGTAAACAATCACCCCCGCTCATTAAATGTGTATAATTTGATGTGCGAAAACAGCACTTCGGCCCCTTGAAGATAGATGTTCCCTTTTTCTTATTTCAGCGGCCTGCCGCGCCGATGCACCGCCGCCTAATGTCGAGTAGCCACTCGAGCTTATTCCAAGGGACCAAAGTAAAACAGGTTGCGGCCGGTCAGGAGGTGTAAACACAAAGTGTTGGGCTGCAACCGACGATTGTTAAAAGCGTCAAACCCCAAAGATTTTGGATTCACAGCAGGAATTTGGAACGAGTAACAAACATCTGATTCCTTTGAATACTGAATAGTTATTGTAATATTAGTTCAGATAGTCAGAGGAATATATTGTGAAATGGTAAATGGATCCGTATTTGTACAGCGCTTTTCTAGTCTTCCGACCACCCAAAGCGCTTTAACACTACATGACATCATTCACCCATTCACACACTGGTGGGAGGAGCCACCATGCAAGGTGCCACATCAGGATTATTAACCATTCATACTCCATAGGCGCGGCTACGGGAGCAATTTAAGGTTAAGTGTCTTGCTCAAGGACACATCGACATGGGCTAGCGGGGCCGGGGATCGAACCACCGATCCTCTGATTGAAGGACGACCCCGATATCCAGATTACCACACTTGCACAGTCTGCTCTCACTTCTATGAAAACGTAGCGCTCGATGCTCCAGCCGCCGGCTGCTTCTGCCCGCGCTGTGTCTCGTATTCATTAAAATGTGTTGTAGTGTGACGTGATGTTCACTTGTTGGCCGTGTGTTCCCACAGCCGCTGTTCAGCGAGGACACCGGGGAGCCGTTCACCGTCCTCCACAGCGTCTCGCACGTCCGGGACGGCGTCCACGTCGTGGAGGTCCTGCTGCTGCGCATCCAGAAGGACCCCGAGGAGACCAAGGGGAGCGGGTACTCGGTGTCTCTGGAGTGGATCTCGGTCGCCGGCGCCGCAGGACACGGTGGGTGTCCGTGGGCCGCCGCCCGCCCGGCCGCCCGGCCGCCCGGCCGGCCGCTCATCAATTTCAGTAATCGAGCACGAAGTGGAGACGAGTGTGTCGTACGTAATTAGGTCTGAATTCAGAGCGAAATTTCAAGGCTGTTATGTCGTTTCCACGTTCTTGATATTCCCAGCCAGCAGACGACACAGTTCTTTGTTAATCAGCTCACAGTCGGAGGTTAGTCACGCGCCGCCATTAATGCGCTGTAATTATTTTATGCTCCCAGATGAGATTAGCGTACTCTAAATCAAACATTGGCAAGAAGAAGTTTCATTAAAGTTCTTGGCACACATTGAGGAAGAAAAACAGACGCGTGATGCAGAGATTGATGATAAAACCCAGACGAGGCCTCCGGAGAGTCCCTTCCTCATCAAGATGGATTTAAAGACGACTCCTTTCTCCTGTAATGTTTGTTTAGTGTCTCCATGTTTGACTCAATCTATATTTTGTCAGTGATTCACTTTTCATCTCGCGTCACAATTTTTTTCAGAATATCCCTGAAGAGAGGAAACGTGTTTCTCCAAAATGAACTTAGTCGTAGATTCAATGCAAGGTATTAAAGGCACGAGGTAGATCAGCATTAATAAAAGAGTACGCTATATTTAGACAGCTTTAACGACAGAAAACTGAATCTTATCGCTAATTATTCTCATGTTCCAGACTGGGGGGAAAATAATGCAATATTTTATTTAGTTTGTTTTTCCTTCATAACAACAGTATGGCATTTAAAGTGTTACCGTTATGAAAATTCAAAAATATTTGGTAATTATGATCACAACCAGAGTTGGTTGAAAGATTTATTTACTTATTTTAACAGAAGACTGTTAATAAAATATTAAGACAAACATTTAAACGCCGGTAAAAAGTGATGCGCAAGGCTTAAATGTTGTGATGGTCCAAACAATTTGTTTGAAGACTAAAAGATGATTTAAAAAAAAAGTAATTAAACAGCCTGAATCTCCTTTTAGTTGCATTGCAGTATGGACTCTATAATAATAATAAGCTGCCTATTGATGGACTTCAAAGCTTTTCCCAGTGTGAGATATTGTAGAGATCAGATGAGTCACAGCACTGTGGATTAAAGCCAGGTGTCAAATGAACGATCAATACAAAAAATACAGAAGAAATGCATATACAATTATATACTATTGTCTAATTATTGCTATAAGATAATCCTTTATTAGTCCCTCAGTGAGGAAATTATAGGATTACAGCAGCATTGCTCACAAGTAAATAAAGATAAAAATCAAGTAATGTAAATAAACAGTAATAAAAAAAACAGTAAGAAGAATATTAAATATACAGATGGGATAAAAAATGTGTGTAAAAGTACTTAAACGTACCGGATATTGCACCAGGAGATGAATTAAAGTGATCACAAGTGTTCAGAGTACACATTATACGAGTGTATGGCACCAAAAAATAAAAATAAAAACCGTAACCACGAGTCCAAAGTATTATGTTTAGTTCAAAGAGCTAATGTCTGGCGGAAGAAGAGATCGGATATTCCACTTTCCTCCGCCGTTGACGGAAATAACCGTAACTCTCGGGAGTCCAGTAAAACACATGAAACGTGTCAGAGTGTAACGCCGGACGTGATTGCTTCACACCTTCTGCGTTCGGTTTCCACCTGGCAGGTCAGGAGAAGACGTACGAGGTGAAGAAGAGGAGGGTCCTCACGGGGAAGTCGGTGCCTCACTACGCCGCGGTGGAGCCGCAGGGGAAGGGCCTGATGGTGGCCTCCGACAAACCGTTCTCCTTCACGCATGTGGACGGCCGCCCTGTGGAGCGGCCACGCCCGGAGCCCACGGAGGTGGAGAAGACAGGTGGGTTCAGAGGTGCTGCTGGGAAAAAACGGTTATTACAGGATTCAGACAGGTTTATCCCCTCGACCAGGTATCAGACACGTAGAAAGCCTTTTTATGTGCATCAGTGCTACTCCATTGTAAGGATTAAGGCACTCCAACTGTGGGGCGCGACCCTCTAGTGGGGCGCGGAGGTATTACAGGTGGGGCGCCGGGGGAATGCAGATTCTAAAAAAAAAAAAAAAAAAAAAAATTTTTAACAATCCTTTATTTATGAAAGCCCATTTCCTCAAAAAAAAAAAAAAAAAGGATAAAAAAAAATAAAACATGAGGACCAAAAAGATCTTTTTTCATTTTTTTTCCGTATTTTTTCCCAAAATTTTTTTTTTGGTCCTAATTTTTATTTTTATTTTTTTTTTGGTCCTAATTTTTATTTTTTTTATTTTTTTTTCTGTGTTCATTTTAAATTTTTTTGCTCCTAATTTTCTTTTGTGTGTGTGGCGGAAATGGGCTTCCATATTTATTAATCCCACAGTGGAGGAGTTATTCTCTGCATTGTACCATCCTTAGTAATTAAGGAGCTTTGTGCTGCTGTGAAGCTCTGGGGCTTCAGTGCCTTGCTCAAGGACACTTCAACCTGAAACTATGGGGAGAAAACAGGGATTCAACCGGCTTCCTTGGTCATCTTTTTTTTTGCCAAATATGAGTTATTCTTTGCACATATATACCTTTATTTGCATTGTTTTAACAAAGTGATTGAACATGTTTTGTCAGATGGAGCAATCTGGTTTACTTTAAAGGGATTTCCATTTTCTTTAATCTATTAATTAAAAAAGCAGAAAGTTGGACCATTTCTTTTCAACGTTGTCGGGGCGGTGAGGCCCGAACATTGACAGAAAAAGTTTGAGAACTACTGGGTTAGAGGGTGGTTAACAAAGACATTAGGACATAGGATTAATTGTGAAATAACCTTTTAAAAGGGATGCAAAATGCCTCACTCACAGGTATAATGTGTGCCATAGCAAGAAAATCCAGTTGAAGCGTTAGCAATAAAAACCTTGGGGTTATTATGGGCTGCTACATTATCAAAATGCACCAACAAGGTGACCTGACGCACAATGAGCCTAAACCAATAAGTAGTGCAATCTCACTCCCCTGTGTGTTACGCTGAAATCACTTCTTTGATATATTTTTTTTCCAGTCCAATTCTAGCAAATAAAACAACTCAATGCCACAATTAATTTTCAGCGCCCGGCTCTCTTTGTAGATAGATTTTTGTGAAGAAGAAGAAGAAGAAGAAGAAGAAGTCGTGATATCACATCGGTCTGTTCAGACACTGAAAGAGGGTTTGACGTGGTTTGGCATTGAGTCTATTTATAGCGAGAAACTTTCCTTTTCTCCCCTCTGGTGGAGATCACAGTCTGTGAAACCGTTGAAACAAAGTGAGACACAAACATCATCTGCACTCTGCCGCCTGGCCTCCCTCCACAGATCACATGGTGTCACTTTTAAGAGGCACTGCGCTGACCAGCTGGGTTGTAGCCATAGAAACACTTGAGCAGGCAGCAGAATATTTCCAATCATTGCTGTCCGTCAGATCTGGTAATCTGCCTCTTCTTTGGATGCATTTCCAGGCCGTTTATTGCCGCTTGTTCCGCCGTTGTTCGCCTGTGAAAGCCTCGCCATAATCGCTCTTCCATCATTAGCAGCGTTCAGTCTGGTCAGCCAAGAATTAGGGGATTCATGTCCAGGCCTACGATTGATATAACCGTTATATGGTTTGTGTCCAATGTCAAAAATACACCGTTCTTGAGCCCAAATGGATCGTCTACAGTGAAAAACTCCAACAGAGGTAAAAAAGTAGCACGTTCTCACAATTTACAGGCTGGAATGATTTCACTTTCTTGCCGAGACTTTGATGAGAAGATTGATACCCCACATGCCTGTACAATAAATATCAACAGGGTAAAGTCCGGAGAAGGATAGCTTAGCTTAGCATAAATACTTGAAACGGGGTAAAGAGCGAGCAGACAACCGATGAGCTAACTGTGCGTGTAGGAATCAGAGCTTTTGACAGAGGGACAGTGGCATCAGCAGAGCATGAAGTCAGAGTATCTTTAGAGAGAAAATGTCTGCCCCGAATATCGTACAGATAGCCTTTTGAAAGTCTCAAAACATCCTGTTTTTCAGCTAAACCAGACGTTCATATCCAACTGGTTTCATTCCTTTTCCTGTTCTACTGACGGCTTTAAAACACGGACAACTAGCCAACCCCTTCTTCAAAAGATTCATTAAAGAAAAAACACAGGTGACAGGAGACAGGGGTGTGTGTGTGTGTGTGTGTGTGTGTGTGTGTGTGTGTGTGTGTGTGTGTGTGTGTTGATGGTGCAGAAGCAGAATGATGGCCGCTTTTTTTTAGCCTTTCCTTTTATCAGCGCTCTCCTTTCCAGAGTGGAAGAAGTGGATTAGGTGTCAAGAGGGGAGGCATCTTCAAAGAGGCTTGAAAGTGATGAGAGAGGAGAATGCAAAGGCAGGAGGAGAGAGACGGAGGTCACTGGATGCAGCGCTGATGGAGATGATGTGCACGTATGCATGTGGTACAGATACTGTGGAGCGAAAAATGAAGTGTCTGAACAATGCTTATGAATATATAATAATGCCAAGTCTCTGGGTCACTTCTGCGTGGATGGCTGCGGTGCAACGTTAGCGTCATGTGTGTCTTAATCAGCTTGAACAACAGAGAAGTTCACTGGAGGAGTGGGGAGGGAAGTGAAGGATGTTGGCAGCTCCCCTCTCCCCTTCTCATCAGCCTCTTTATGGATTTAGTCGTCGGCAACAAAAGGTGATAACGAACACGTCTCGGTTTCTCGCGTCCCCGCCAGGTTACGGCGCCGGTCTGTTGGTTCGGAGCGTCCTAATTGGACCAATTTTGGTGCTCAGGCTTTAGTGGTAATCGCACGGCGAGTGTGTTTTCCACGACAGTTCTGGCACAGGGCTTCCTCTATAGGAGTGTTGTGTGTGAATCACATGGCATAGCTTCCACCTTTTAGCCTTATCAAAATATAAAAACATCCCCCACAGTTATTGTTTTTATTTAATTTATCAAAGTTTGTCTCAAAGCATCAATAATGTTCTTTCATTGACATTATTCAGAATAGAAGAACTCACTTCTAAAGTCATTGACATGAAACGATCAAATCATTTAGTGAAAGCATCAATACAACAATGTAAAAAATACTATATAAGTATTATTAGCTAAATGTACTAACTATGTAAGGTATTAAAGCTAGTAATAAGTATTTGTTTTTGCAGAAAATGAACGTGCAAAACCATCATGGCTACTGTTAGTGACAGCTGTCGAGCTAACAGCTTGAATCATTTAGTTTTCTTCTCTATTTGTACATTTTTGAGCAACAAAAAAAAAGATTTTTAAATGTCTAAATATATTTTAAGCAGTAAAATGGACAATATTGGGAAATGTATTTGCATTAACGTAGAATTACAAGGAAATATTCGGATAAAGATAAAGTATTAATCTCCAACCCTTTGTTATTAATAATATTACACTATATTATGTGTATATACTCGTTTATGTGAGTGAGTGTGATGAATAGGATCTTCCTCTCTGGTTCCTGACACCCAGCAGTACTTTCTGAGTTGAGTTTCCCGGCGGTTGGACTGTTCAGTGACGGCGTGTCACTGTGTTTCGTCTCTCCGCTGCATCACAGAGAGGAGGAAGCTTTTCACCTGTCACGAGAAAAAAGGAAAATGTGAATCTGGAACGAAAATTAAAATCTTTGTCTGTGAACAACATCTGAAAGAAGCAATTCAAACTCAAGGCTGCGAGGTTGTTCCCGTCGTCTTCCTTTTTCATAACGATGTACTTAGCAGGCAAAGTCATTTTCATCGAGCGTCCGTGGACGGTGAAGAGAGAGGTTAAAGGAGGAGAGGCGGCTCGGCCTCGTTCGACACCCCTCAGCAATACTTAAGAGGCGACTCTATCTCTTTGACGACTTTATGGCGCGCGGCGCGGTAAAGGTTTCATCACTGAGGACTAATAAAAGGGTTCGGTGACGGATCACAGGAGGCCAGCGGAGGCGCTGAGTCAGAGGAAGTAGGGAACATTGTCTTCTTAACAATGTTGGACAACGGTGGGAAACAGACTCGTTCAGAAGAAGCGGAAAAGCAGCCGTCATGTTCGGTTTAGAGGACGCGGCTGAGAGCCGAGGCCTGAACGAATTCAGTGTTTTAAATCAGGCGTAGCTGTAACTTATTACACTGTGAAAAACAAAGTTTCTCCTGGTTCATTGCCAAGCAGTCACACTCTTCCTATGTGTAACCTGCTGGGCTCTTACTCTTCTCCAGTGCTGCCTAATGTTTGAATTATTAGGACATTATGTTTTTACGTCTGGATCTGGATCAAAAATCAAATAAATGTTTCATGATGGATTATCACGGCTCTACTTTATTGATGCCCGATTTTTTTATTCTTTATTCAAGTAAGAGCAGTTGCTTTAAATGGCATTATTCACCAGAACAATGTTGTGAAATCCTTTTTTTTTTTAATGAAACGGCATATAAATCAGCCGTTGTTTTAGATGAACTCTCAGCTAGCGCGTTTCTTAGCCGATAGCTCCCATAGCTTAACGTTGCACTACCGAAAACAGAGGTTTTGAGGCTCGGTTCTCACCGGCAGATGAACGCGAATAAAAACCTCTCGGATCCGCTGCCCAGCGGTCAGTTGTGATCTGGAAAAAGCGTGATTGAAGTGAATTTCTTAAGCAGCTAATCAAAAACAGAAGAAGTTGAGGCACAGAAATCAGGCGTTGTTTTAGATGAACTCTCAGCTAGCGCGTTTTTTAGCCTTGGCTCCCATAGCTTAACGTCGCACTACCAAAAACAGGGTTTGAGGCACGATTCTCACCAGCAAATAAAAAACCTCTCGGATCCGCTGCCGAGCTGTCACTTGTGATCTGTAAAAGCGTGATTGAAGTGAATTACTTAAGCAGCTAATCAAAATCAAAAGACGTTGAGGCCTGACAGGATATTTCTGCGCAGTTGAAAATGTCAATTTGCGGGGCGAGCGTCGGGCTTAATAGCTCCACCGCGAGCTCGGCCCTCCTGGCGCTGCCCACCGGGATTGTAATTCGTTTATTTTAATAGTCTCCTCATCTGCGGCGTCGCCGAATACTCAGAAGTAATTCCCCCTTCGACTCCTGCGGCGCGTCAGATGTTTTATGTATGACTGTAACCGCCGTTGCCGTTCCTCTCCCTCTCAGATCCCATTTACTTCTGGCAGCAGACGGCGGAGGACGTCACGGCGAGCGTGCGCATGCCCGAGGGCGTCACCAAAGAGGAGGTGCAGTTCAGGCTGACCGCGGACCGCATCCGGCTCGGGGTCCGGGGCTTCCCTTCGATCC
Source organism: Clinocottus analis (assembly GCF_023055335.1). Lineage (NCBI taxonomy): Eukaryota > Metazoa > Chordata > Actinopteri > Perciformes > Cottidae > Clinocottus > Clinocottus analis. The sequence continues at coordinate 2,450,873 of NW_027175865.1, forward strand.
TGGAGGGCCAGCTGCACTCGTCTGTAGACCCCGAGGCCAGCGCCTGGATCATCAAGGACGACAAGAGGTGTGCAGAGTCGTTGTATTGTGTCGCTCTTTGGGGCTGCCCTGACCGAGTACACACTGTTGCAGGCAGCAGGCGTTCAACTGGGACACGCTGCTTCATCATAGTAAACATGGCACCTCGAACTTTGACCCTTTCGCTAAGGATTGTGGGTCAGAATGGCCAGAAACATACTGCAAAATGTGACCGAAAACATCCTGGTATTTTTTTGGCAGACTTTATTTGACACACTATGTATTGAGACCTATTCTTCATGTGTTAAAGCTGCATTCTCTCTCCTGACCACCAGGGGGCGACTCCTCTGGTTGTATAGAAGTCTACGCTTCATGTGTTAAAGCTGCATTCTCTCTCCTGACCACCAGGGGGCGACTCCTCTGGTTGTATAGAAGTCTATGTTTCATGTGTTAAAGCTGCATTCTCTCTCCTGACCACTAGGGGGCGACTCCTCTGGTTGTATAGAAGTCCATGCTTCATGTGTTAAAGCTGCATTCTCTCTCCTGACCACCAGAGGGGGGACTTCTCTGGTTGTATAGAAGTCTACGCTTCATGTGTTAAAGCTGCATTCTCTCTCCTGACCACCAGGGGGCGACTCCTCTGGTTGTATAGAAGTCTACGCTTCATGTGTTAAAGCTGCATTCTCTCTCCTGACCACCAGGGGGCGACTCCTCTGGTTGTATAGAAGTCTTTGCTTCATGTGTTAAAGCTGCATTCTCTCTCCTGACCACCAGGGGGCGACTCCTCTGGTTGTATAGAAGTCTATGTTTCATGTGTTAAAGCTGCATTCTCTCTCCTGACCACCAGGGGGCGACTCCTCTGGTTGTATAGAAGTCTTTGCTTCATGTGTTAAAGCTGCATTCTCTCCCCTGTCCACCTGCTCACCAGCTTAATGTATTTGTTTATCTGCAGTTTCAAGCTGAATTGAGGCTGCAGACGGCTGCACGGCGATGCGGTGGTGGCTGTTCAAAGACATGCAGCTCAGCTCAATTGACACCTAAAATTGCTCGTGGGTGTAAATGTGAGCGTGCATGATTGTTTGTTTTTGATTGAAAAGTAACGAGCGGGGTCGATTACCTCATCGCCCCACAGATTACATTGGAAAAGGATTCAGCTGCTTTTTCAGGAGCTAATAATTTCACGATTTTCTATTTATTTTTTTCCCCATTCTGAATCACAAGGTGTGGGATGTAGTTTCACACTGAGCAACACAACCCTTCTGTAAATTGCTACCGTGTGCGTGTGTGTGTGTGTGACCCTGGTCACAGTGACCCCGCGGTGTCTCTCTCTCTGCAAATTGGTCCCAGGTAACGAGTCAGACCCACAGCGCTTCAAGAAGCTTCGCACACTGAATCGTTGGTGAAGTGTTAACTCGCCTGGAACTGGGAATCCACTGGGGAAAGGCAAGGGGAGGGGCCTCTGGTTGTATAGAAGTCTATGCTTCATTTGTTAAAGCTGCATTCTCTCTCCTGACCACCAGGGGGCAACTCCTCTGGTTGTATAGAAGTCTATGCTTCATGTGTTAAAGCTGCATTCTCTCTCCTGAACACCAGGGGGCGACTCCTCTGGTTGTATAGAAGTCTATGCGTCATGTGTTAAAGCTGCATTCTCTCTCCTGACCACCAGGGGGCAACTCCTCTGGTTGTATAGAAGTCTATGCTTCATGTGTTAAAGCTGCATTTTCTCTCCTGACCAGCAGGGGGTGGCTCCTCTGGTTGTATAGAAGTCTATGCTTCATGTGTTAAAAGCTGCATTCTCTCTCCTGACCACGAGGGGGCGACTCCTCTGGTTGTATAGAAGTCTCAAATGTTCAAAATGAATCAAAATTCCGCATTTCCGACGACACTACCTTCTCAGCGTGCAGCGCTGAACACTCGATTCACGAGGACACGCTGTCCTGGTTGAGCAGCTCCTTTTTTTGTGTTATTACTTTTAAAATGACATCCACTGGGATTCAGTGGATGTCAGAGGAAAAACAACAAAAAAGCCGGGGTACCTTTCACGAGCATCGGATCTATTAATCCAGTCGTCACTATGAGTTGAGTCACATCCTCCACTTTAAGACCTTTCATCTGAAAAAGATGAATCAGAAATCGGAGAGTGGAAAGCCACGTTTCCTGTTTCCTTCAATAAGAGTCCTTTAAAAGCTCCATTCACTGTAAAAACATGTTACATAGTCTGTTTGTTAGATATCGGATCATCCTCGATACGGTGAAAGGCTTCTGTGTGTGTCTGTGGGAGTATGTGTGAGGGAGTGAGTGTGTGTGAGAGAGTATGCCTGCGTCTGTTACTCGTGTGCAGAAAGATAAAGATAAAAATAATGTTGTTCAGAAGGAACTGTGAGGCGGACATGTTGCATCCAGCAACGCTTGTATTCATGTTTTTTATTCAGATAAAAGCTCATCGCTGCAGCGCATCAAAGACGTATTGTTCTGACGTTCAGCGCTTTGTGGGTGATGATTCCACCCGGTGGCCCTTTTCCTCTCCCTGTGTGTGTGTGTGTGTGTGTGTGTGAGTCTCGATGCTCCCTGAAGTTTGTGTGTGTGTCTATGCGTGTGTGAACAATTCAGACAATCACACGTTCTTACTGGATGTTGACTGTTTACCAAACGCATGAAGGACGTTATGGTAGCAATACAATAGGGTGTGTGTGTGTGTGTGTGTGTGTGTGTGTGTGTGTGTGTGTATGCGTGTGTGAGAGGGAAAGAGTGTGTGTGTGTGTGATGTGTGTCTGAGAGAGAGAAAATGTGGGAGAGTGTTTGTTTATGGGTGTCTTTATGTGTATGTGTGTGTGTTTAAGTATGTGTGTTTGTGTGTGTGTGTGTGCACGTGTATGTGTTTAAGTGTGTGCGCGTGTGTGAATGTGAGAGGGAGAGAGTGTGTGTGTTTGTTTATGTGTTTGTGTGTGCGCGTGTGTTTTAGTGCGTTTGTGTACGTGCGCGTGTGTTTTAGTGCGTTTGTGTACGTGTGTGTGCACATACACGTGCATGCATGTGTATGTGCGTGTTTGTGTGTGTGTGTACGTGTATGTGTCTTAATGTGTGTGCGTGTGTGTGTGTGTATGTGTCTGTGTGTGTGTGCGTGTGTGTGCATTCAGATGTCTTCCTACATTGTAAACACATTGTTTGTGTTGTTGTGTTGTTCATGCTAATCATTCGGCTCTTTGTAAACCGGCAGCGAGCTTCACGCTGCGTCTCTCTAGTCAGCAGCTGAATTCAGAAGCTTCTCTTTGTGTCTCTTCCTGAGAGCCGGTCTCTACACATCCAGCAGCGACAAAGATTATGAATGATATTTACATTTGAAGGTTGTCGTTCTTGGGTTGAGGCTGCAGCCCAAAGTCATTTCAGTACAATCTGAGGTTCACACATTAAACGTTCATCATTGCAGATTATCATCCATAAAGTCCAGTCGAGGGCTCCGCCTGTAGCCGGGGTTACACTATCGTAACCTTCCTTTTGAGCTGTTTACATCGTGCAAATGCTGAAGGCTGAACCAAAGAACTTTGGTTAAGGATTCAATCCTGGTAAAAATGTGATGTCAAGCCCTAAATTAAAAAAAATAAATAGTTCCAAGCCTTATTAGTTTCCATAACGGCAGAAATAAACTGCATTTCTATGGCACTTTTCTAAACACATAAGTAAAACTACACAATTATTTCAGTTAAATTATTATAAATCTTTATCAGGCTAAAATATACAATTAACTCGGATACATTTAAGTAATTATTACTTAATTTGTGTTCAGATTTTTCTCATTTCCCGTCTAGTCGTTTGCTCTTGTGCTGCAGTGAGGACGGCGCATCCCGCCCCGTTCAGCGGACCACAATGCACTGCTGCACATTCAGTCTCAGAAAACACACAGCAGCTCATTAAGCTCCACTCAATGCAAAGAACTGCAAGTGCTGCACTATTAGTGAATATACTGCGAAGGCTTTGCTTTGGGGGAGAACACACACATGCAAACACATCCTATAAAAACATGAAGGACAAGAAAACGTTCTCAGGTTTTATTCTAATTGGTTCATAATGAATCCAGAAAGACGCAGCTTCATTACCGTCGTTTAGTGAAAACAATTAGCGGGTTGTGTTTCACCAGTTGTATCGATTTCATTCATAACGACATTATTCAGACTGCACAGCTGCAGCCGATGAGCAGCGTGAGATGCGACATGTTTGTGTCGACGGTATTTAATGTAAACGAGAGCCAATTCACCGAGTTGGCCACGTAGAAACCGCCATCGCTGGCTACTTTCATTAGATTTGTGTAGCGTGGCGATAAAACAATTAAAGGACGTCCCGGACAATATTACTGTATGTGATTTTGTAAAAAAAAAAAAAAAAGAGTAATATATTTTCATAACAGTAATCTGACGATTATTTTCTCCTTCACAACGTCCTTGAGCTCACTGGGACTCCATTAAATGTCTGAATTGTCCAAAACACCAATGTTTTAATTGAAAAGCAGCAACTTTTCACATTTTTGAACCCAGCACGGTCACATTATTTGGCATTTCTGCTTAAAAAACAACTTCTAGAAGTACATTACATCCAGAGTTTAGTGTCTCGCTCAAGGACTCGACCACTGTGGACGAGCGGAGCCGGGGTTTGAACCACCGCCGAGCCTCCTGATTGAAACACGGGCGCGCTAACCACTGAGACGCAGTCGCCCCGGAAAGAATGGACGGGCTGATCGTAGAAACACACCTGAACGAGGACTTGTCCGTGAGAACCTCCCTCTTCTCACGCCGAGGCTGCGAGCACGTTATTGTGATGTGTCACGACTGGTTTGAAGGACTTCTGCGGTGTTTTTGGACTCTTTCGGTTCTGTTTTCTGCAGCGTGAAACACTTCCAGCCACAGACCCGTCAGCCTGAACAACTCCTCGAGCTCTGCTGCGTTTTCTGCCTCCTCCACGGCTCCCGATTGGCTGTCTACTGGTTGATTGCGTCGTTCACATCGTTTCATAAAGACCACGCTCTCAGGCGATTTCCGAAAGTGTTACAGAAGTCACGAGAGCTTCCGGCGAACTCCAGCGTCACCATTTCCATATATATGACCGTCTGATCGTCAGCACTTTGAATGAAAAGTGGCCCCCGTTGTTGTTTGTGTCCTCAGCCTGGAGGTCACCCTGCAGAAGCGCGGCGAGGGCCCGCTGTGGGCCGAGCTGGTGACGGGCGACAAGAGAGGCGAGTACGTGGTGAGCGACGAGCAAGCCGCCCTCATCCACGAGAGACTGACCTTCCTCACCTCTGAAGACCTGGTAGGCTCCTGAGTGACGTTAAATGAGCTGTTTTGTGTGCAAAAGAGGCCGTTTTGCGTTGAGCGTTCATCCACGCGCTCATTAAAACCCATTTATTGTGACAGATGGTGAAAACAATGTGTCAGTATTTCTGCAGAGACTCAAAGACAAACACAACAAAAGGGACTAGACATTTTATTCATTATATTTCATAATATTTTATAATTTAAAAGCAACTATGACATGTAGCATGAAGCTTTATTGGTTGGTAATTTAGATCCATTGAGTACTTGATGTATTTTAGGGGCTAAGAACTTTAATTTAAACCTAAATAAATATGTTTTAGCTATCCATCTATTATTAGTAACTATATTCTTTGCACGCTTGGAGATACATTTCACATTTTGCATCATCAAAATACTCTCTAGATTACAAAAGCAGTTGAGTAAAATACATTAGTTGGAAGTCTACCAATTCGCTAGTATACATTTACTTAATTATTTTTGGAAAATGTCTTTAGTTATAGATAAAATGCACATTTTCCACTATCCATGTTTTATTTAATTGTATTCCACGATATCAATATGTATTGTGATGGAGTCCATTTTGTAAAAACTCGGCATCCTGCGTCTCAGCTCTTTCCAGCTGGAGCTGAACTAGAAAACACAATAACGTCATTGGTTCCGGCTCGCTCGTCAGTAATCGGGCTGGTTGACGCTCCAAAGTTCGGCTAAAGTTTGGACTTTTCTTTTGAAGGAGCTCCTTGACCTCTTCGCTCAAGAAGCCGTGGAGGCTCCCTCCACCGAAGTGTCCACAAAAACAAGCAATTTAAACGTGTTATTTTCCCTTATTCTGAAAATCATGCATTTAATTAGATCAGATTCGGCACAGAAGCTCCAAAGAGTCTCAGAATTGCGTTTGCCTGCAAAGTCTTTGTATTCATGTGTGATGATGTCAGTCCCTGTTGATACTTGACCTCAATGTGTGAAATGACCCGTCGTGAGAATAACGTTTTACAATCAACACTTGAAATGATGAAGCCACTCGCAAGCGACACGGCAGTACAAACGCATACACAACCACCACATGCCGGACACCTCGGGCGTCACTTCATGCCCGAGGTGTCTGACATGTGTGTGACAATGGAAAAGCTTTCTGAGCGCTTCCCAGAACCGGAGCGCTGCGACTCTTGCAGAAACGTTAAATGTGTTTTTAAAACCAAATCCCAGCATGCATTGTTCTCCGGTGTTCCTCGAGGTCTTTGGTGTCTGCGTGTGATATTGTGGAGAGACGTTTCAGCCCTTCATCAGTATCATCTGGGTCCACTCCAGGCCCCCCTCGTGCAAATGGAGCTCTTTTTACATGTTAATGAATGCAAAGCAAGTGTAACCATGGCCTCTTGTCTTGTTTTCCTGTTCCCTCCTTTCTAAATCCAGACTGGCAACCCTGACGGGGACAAGCCCCCTTGTAACTCTCAGGAGCTGGAGGACTGTGACGGGTTCCCAGAGGACGGCTCTAGTCTCACACACTTTGACGGAGAATCCCTGGAGCCCACTCTGGTGGTGAGTTAACATCGCTCTCCTTCACAAGCGAACACTCTGACGCTCCCATCCTTTTTTTTTTTTTTTCGAGCCTTCATATTCGTCGCCTCTCTCTACCCCCCCCCCCCCCCTCCCTCCACCGCCTCTTTCCATCCTTCATTCCCCTCAAGTGGACCGTCGGCTGATGCTCGCCGCCTTCATAAGAGCACGTACTCATTCAGCCCTCCGCCCCTCGGCGAGCGAGCCATCTCGGCCTCGCTTTTTCCTTTTTAACAAGCCACTTGACCAGAGAGCTCCACAAAGGCCACGGGGAGGAAGAAGAAGAAGAAGAAGAAGAAGAAGAGGAAGAAGAAGAAGAAGAAGAAGAAGAAGAAGAAGAAGAAGAAGAAGAAGAAGAAGAAGAAGAAGAAGAAGAAGAAGGAGGAGGAGGAGGAGGAGGAGGAGGAGGAGGAGAAGGAGGAGGAGGAGGAGAAGGAGGAGGAGAAGAAGAAGAGGAGCAGGAGGAGGAGCAGGAGGAGGAGCAGGAGGAGGAGAAGGAGAAGTAGAAGGAGAAGAAGAAGAAGAAGAAGAAGAAGAAGAAGAAGAAGAAGAAGAAGAAGGAGGAGGAGGAGGAGGAGGAGGAGGAGAAGGAGAAGTAGAAGGAGAAGAAGAAGAAGAAGAAGAAGAAGAAGAAGCGGTGGCGGCACACGCGCTTCATTTCCAACCCGCTCCTCGTGACCCGAATAGCAAGAAGCCGGAGCTTCGTAGCCGACTTCTATGTTTCATAAATGCTCATTGTGAGTCGTCAGGGTACAACATGTCACCTGGCAGCGAGCTTAGCATGTCACGTGTTCCCAGCAAGAGCCAAAACTCAAAGGAGCTGCTTGTCACGTGAGAAAAAGCTAACGGGAGCCCCGGGGTGAAGGTTGTTACCTTTTGTTTTTTTGAAAGTTAAAGGTCACATTTAACTGTACAACAGGGTTGTGCAACAGGAATGCAGTTTGTACTTCAAGTTCGCTCCATAAAAAAAGACACAAAAAGCAAAAGTGCGTTATATGGCGGAGGAGGAATTTAGGATACAAGAAGCTGCTCTGAAGGCCGAGGAGGCTTTTTGTGTGTCTTGCCAGAAGGCCGCAGGGTGAAAAGGCTGTTTTCTAGTCACGGCGCTTCCTTTTTCTGCGCCTCTGTAAAAAGTTAACAAGAACTTGACTTCTCGGCTCCATCGGTGGAGACGGGGCTGTGCATCTTCACCTCCCTTTTTTTTCAGTTTCGTGGCTTTATATGAAGTCTCGTCGCTGCTTTTAAACCAGTTGACGATGCAAGAGCAGTCTGCAGGTGGCTCGTGAGACACAGAGACTCAATCCTGATGTGATATCAGCGTTGTATGTATTTATTCATATCGGCCATCGGCTGCTCTGCGTGCTAAACATCTGCATTAGTCAATGAAAACACAATCTGTTGGGAGTTTTTATAAGTATTTCATATGAGATGATACTTCATTGATCACAAATTCGCATGAAGATCCTGACCTGCCACCTGATGACGGCACTAGACACTTCACTAAAGGGATCACTATAGTTTTTTAGAACTGATTCTCAGGGGAACACGAGTCTCCGCCCCAAATTTCATGACAATCCAATCCAATGCACTTTTTTTTTTTGTACTGAGCTATTCCAGTCTGCTATTGCAGAGGTGATGGACGGCCGAGCAGAAGCTGCCCGCGCGGCTCAAACAGCTCGTACCGTCTGAAGAAAAACCGAAAGCTATTGCATGGCTTGAGCTCTGAATGGGTTTTCAGGATGTAAGAAATGGACGTTTCCTCAAGGCCGCAGATGGAGGACTTGTTGTTTCCATTATGAGACGAGGGCTGTGCCGGCATTCAGCCCGTACAGCGGTGGCCTTCAGTCGGAGCTGTGCTACGAAGGAGCTTTGCAGACGTTACATCTGAAATGCTGCTCGGTAAAAAAACAAATTGTATTATTTTTTTGTCCTTTTTCAACTTGTTTGAAGCACTGGGAGGCTTTTTCTTTAAAAAAAAAAAAAGGGATTGTTGATGGAGATGGCAGCTTTTTCTTGACCATCCATCCATAAAGCGCGAGGAGAAGTTGTCCTTTCACATCCATTATTGTCCCAAGGGGACAAAGAAGCGTCGCATGTTGCAGTCGCTCCTGAAGACCATGAGATCCATTTCAGCTCGGAGAAAACAAGCTCACAGCGGATGAGGAAACATGGGGTTAAAAACAGCTGCTTACACTTTAAAATCTAGTGTTTTTTATTTGTTTTTCTACTGCGAAAGAGACGTCAGGTAACGAGGATGAGCGTCGTCCACGCTGAAGGTAAACGCGTCAGTCGGAGGCAGAAGAAGAGGCTCTGTGAGGACCGGCCTGGCCTCCAGAACACGCTTGTGCTCTTGTTGTCGCGCGGTGGACGAGAACTGATGGACTGTGTCCGTCTGTCAGACAGCGTGCAGCTGCAGGGAGGTTGTGTGTCTCTCCTGGACGGTTGTGAGGAAAAACATCTCTGCTGCCGAGGACGAGCTGTCGAAGCCTCGGTCGTTCTTCACTTCTTTTGCTTTGGTTTTCTATCATTGTCTAACGGTGGAGGAGGACACACACACACATATATACACACACACACACACACATATACACACACATATACACACGCACACATACACATATACACACACATATACACACGCACACACACATATACACACGCACACACACATATACACACACACATATATACACACACATATACACACACACACACACACATAGACACACGCGCACACACACACACACACACACACATATACACACACATATACACACACACACACGCACATAGACACACACACACACACACATATATACACACACACACGCACATATACATAGACACACACATATACACACGCACACACACATATACACACACGCACACACACACATATATACACGCACACACACATATACACACACGCACACACACACATATATACACGCACACACACATATACACACGCACACACACATATACACACATATTCACACACATATATACACACACACACACATATACATACCCACACACACATATACACACACATATACACACGCACACACACATATACACACATATTCACACACATATATACACACACACACACACACACACATATACATACCCACACACACATATACACACACATATACACACGCACACACACGTACACACACAAATACATACATGCACACACACACACACATACACATTATAAAAAACATACACATAAACATGCATGCACACACATACATAAACACATACTATTTGGGATTTCTGGCATAAACCATATATATATATATATATATATATATATATATATATATATATATATATATATATATATATATATATATATATATAAAAATACTTTTGTATTTGAATCCTGATTTGGATGTTGATTACCATGGCAACAGCCGCAGCTTGGTGATGACATCATCATCTTTCCTCCGGCCCTCATGGCGTGATCTCGTATCTCTGCTCGTGGCCGTTCTCTCGTCTCTTGGAGCTCTGAGTGTAACGAGACTTCAAGCAGCTCGTCCTCTGCAGCTCGTGGACGCGACTCCACGAGCTGCAGATGGAAGGTGCGGAAGTACAGATGCAGAGTTACGTAACTTCACATGTGTTTGTGGATACTTAAGGTGCTGTGCTAGCGCCATAGAAACCTGCAATAATGAGCATGAGCAAGAGCTTTTTATCATTGTTTTTTCTTTTCGGCAAAGCAGATACGCTCTATTCAAATGTGCACATCAGCGTATGCGTCCGTCCCTAATGACTCTCTCTCTCTTTCTCTCTCGTTTCATTTGCACAAAAACCATTCGCGGTTAAGAATTCCTCCATTGGAGAAGATGAAATGAACCCTTTCTCTCTGCGCTGAAAGGCTAATGCGTGCTGAGCATCGCTGTTTCTGCCGGGATGAAGTGAAGGGGGCGGATGTGAACACAATGTCGCTCCCTCCATTCACTCTGCGGACGGTGCAGCCGGGCGAGCCGCTGCCATGAAATGAGACGGAGAGGAGACATGGACCATCAGCCTTTTTGATGGCGTGTGTGTGTGTGTGTGTGTGTGTGTGTTTATCCGTGTCTCATCCAGGGAGCCTTACCTTTTTCTATTCACCGCTTCCCTCCCTCATTGTATCCGCCTTAATGCCTCAGTCGCTCTCCTGCCCACCAGGACACACGCTGACCTTTGTATTATTTTTCTATCATTTCATACAGAGCCTTTGTGAACGCGCCTCTCTCTTTAGTTGCGATTCCAGTGGAAAAGACGGAGAATGTTTTCTTTATGTGCGTTCCCCAGAGGGAGCCTGAGTCATATCCGCTACTCGCATCTCTTAATACCTTTTAGCAGCGGATGGTATCTGGACATCTGTGTGTTTAGTGGAGGCTTTGACGCTTTCCTTTAAAAACAAGGGTTAGGAACCTTTGAGAAAATTACAGTTTTCCTACGAAAATAATCAAGATGTATGTTGAGAATGCAGGTAGTCCATGACATGATGTGTGTGAGCGCCACGTGTTGCAAATATACATTTTCTTTGAATATTTCAAGCCAATCCAGGGATTTACATGTCAGGATCTCCCAAGAAATGTGTGTACTTTAAAGTGAAATGCATGAATATGGTTTTAAAGTTTAGAGGCTCGATCGATGAAGAGCGCTGTGCTCTGGTTCCAGCGGTGGTGGGATGGAGCCAAGTACATTTACTCGAGTACAATATTGAAGTACTTGCTGCCTCCTTTACGTTATACTGCCGCCACATCTCAGGGAGAAAGATTGTACTTTTACTTCACTACTTTTATTTCACTATATCACTTCCAAGTGAGGCTACTTTGCCTTTAATTTAATTTAAAATCTAAATAAATAAACTAAACTATGAACGTATATAGCCTAGTTATTAAGTATAGTAAGTAATAATAATAACTTTATTTATAGAGCACTTTTAAAAACAGAGTTTACAAAGTGCAAACAGATAAATACGACACAAATGGCGGCAAACATAAAAGACCATAGAAGCTTTTAACACAACCAAACCAAAGAAATAACAAGAACTGCACAATAGATCATAAGAAACAAAAACCTAAAAAATAAAAACATAGAAAATAACATATAAAATAAAATAAAATAAAAACATAAAATAACATAAAAAATAAAAATATATAAAATAACATAAAACATAAAAACATAAAAAATAAAATTGTAGTTCAAATTGTTCCACCTTTACTTGCTGTAACATAAAAATGATGAATAATTATCTTCTTTTTTTATGAAATATTATAACCTTTAATATTGTTTGCATGAACTTTGGTGTAAACTCTCATCCTGATAAAACAACAACTACAACATCGTATTTGTGAATCTCCGCTGTGTCTCTGAATCGGTGACGCTGACGTGACTTCAACCCTTTTTCTAAAAGACGGATCGATGCGTTGAAATAATGTTGTTGTTTTTTTTTTGTTGCGACACGAATGAAATGTGGTATCCGAGCAATACCAAGCGGGCGAGGGGAAGTAATTGCCTCCGTATTAACAATCTGGTGCCAAGCCTGCGTGATATTTGTTCAGGAGAAGCTCAAATAAACGAGGATCGATCCTCTGGCTGTGACGGCGAGCGAGCGGCAGCCTGACAGGAACAAGACGGAGGCGACGGAGGCAGAGAGTTGGCATTTCAGCTGTTATTCCAGACATCTGGCCTCTGTTGACAGATACAGTCGCCTTTTAGTGCCAACCTCTCATTTCCTGCAGGCCGAACATGACGTCTAGAAACCCCCTGACCACAAGAAAGGATCATTCAACAGAAGCTTTTCATGGTTCCTGCCGTCGGAGGCGTCGAAGACGTTTAACAGTCTGTCGGAGGAAACACCTGAGGGGGTTTCTCTGAGGCCGAGTCGTCAAATCTGACTAATCCAGCTGTATTTTTTTAATTTATTCGTATTCAATAGCATATCTGGGTTTCACAGGTAACAGGAATTAGCATGAATTTAGACTCTTGAATTCGAGAGTTTAATGCGATGCTTTGTTTCCTCCACGGCTTTGTGACAGAAACAAAAGCAGGAGAGAAGTTTCTTTTATGTTCAGCTCTTTTTTTGGACTCAGGTTAGGTTTCATTCAGGTTTAGTTTCTTCTGATCGGCCCGTTGAGAAAAGGGTTTGCTCTAAAATAACGAGATAAAAGCTTCATACATGGATTAATTTCTTTTTTAGGAAACCGTGAGCGAGCACCAGATTGTCAGAGCGAAGAGTTTCCAGCGTTACGTTGCTGTGAAACGTCTTTCGAGGCGGAGAAAGAAAGCAAAAGAAGTGTGTTTGAGCGTCTGGATCTGTTTAGATCTGCTTAATGCTGCTGCCACAAGTTCTCGCATATCCTTTACCAAACAATAACTGGAGGACACGCCCACGCCGGCGAGCGGCGTCCATATCAATGTGAGTCGGAGACGGAGATGTGATTATGTCTCAGTGTTAGATATTGACTGAGATTTAACGAGATTATCTCCAGCTCGTTCATACCATCACGTCGTTTCTTTCCATCGGAGGCCGATGAGTCCGACGCTGTTTCACGGACTCATGGACGTCCACAGAAGTGGATTCAACAACAGTCCCAAAACCAGAAGCTTCATTTTAATATCATACGAGACTTCTTCTGTTTCCACCGTGAATATTCCGGTTTGAGACGCGTGGAATCAGGATTCATTTGATAATCAAACTAATTGCATTTTTTGTTGATTGACGGATCCATTAACTGGGAGATTGTTTCTTGAGGGACGTGTTGCCGTTGACTCTCTTTTTTTAATCAATGCTCTGAGCGGCACACATGAAAAACAATCCAGCTTCATTCATCCTGCTGCGGTTGCAGATGTTGAGCCGTGCATCATTTTTTACATAAGCTGATTGCTCCCATTGATTAACGTCTCCCAGTGCAGAGAGGATCAACTAATCATTGCACACACTCAGGCTCCTGATTGACGTCAACAGTGCACTTATTTGTTTCTTTTTATGTCTCACAAGTCGGGAACCTGAGCGGTTTACCGTCACGCAGGCGCTGTCGAAGTCGAAGTGACGAGAAAATGAGTTTTTTAGACCGACGGCTCGCTCGAGAAGGCTCCTCGCTGCACACGGCCATCAGCCAGCGACGTACGAGCTGCTTTATGCTGAGCTTTCAATGCCTGTCAAGTGTGTGTGTGTGTGTGTGTGTGTGTGTGTGTGTGTGTGTGTGTGTGTGTGTGTGTGTGTGTGTGTGTGGCGTCGGGGGGGACAGCGAGGGCTGACACGTATTCACAGGATGCGGGTCGACTCCCAGTGAGGGATCGGTGCGAGCCGTCAGATGTCGAGGAGCGATTACGACCCGGCAATTGAAGTCGAATAGCTTCGAAGCGCGCACACACACACACACACACACACACATGCATAAACACACACACACACACACACACACAAGCACAATTACGTCAAGCACATCCATCAGAGTGGAGTGAATGTTGGGCGACTACGTGGACTTTCATGGCTGTTACACAAACTGCTCGATACAGTCTTTCACCTCGTAGTGAACCAACGCTGAAGTTCAACATCTGAAACAAACAGAAGGACAGGAAGAGAGAGAGAGAGAGGGAAGGAGGGAGAGAGAGAGAGAGAGAGAGAGAGAGAGAGAGAGAGAGAGAGAGAGAGAGAGAGAGAGAGAGAGAGAGAGAGAGAGAGAGAGAGAGAGAGAGAGAGAGAGAGAGAGAGAGAGAAAAAATACTGTAGAAAAAAGGGAAGGAAACAAACAAAGACAGAAGGAAAAAAGAACGGAGGAAGGAAAGATGTGGATATCACACACGGAGAATGAAATGTATTTAAACGAAAGGAGGGAGGGAGCAAGGAAGGAACCAAACAGAAGGACAGGAAGGAAGGAAGGGAGGGAAGGAGAGTAGTAAGGAAGGAGAAAACATATTGAAGAAAAAAGGGAAGTAAACAAAGACAGAAAGAAGAAAGGAAAAAAGGATGGAGGAAGGAAAAGTGGACAAGAAAGAAAGGAAAGAATCAATCAAAGACAGAAGGGAGGATGGAAGAAGGAAAGCAACGAAAGAAAGAATACAGGAAGGAAGGAAGAAGGAAAGGTAGTAGTTAGAGAAAGAAAGAAATAAACAAATACGGAAGGAAGGAAGAAGGAAAGGTGGACAAGGAAGGAAAGAATCAAACAAAGACAAAAGGAAGGATGGAAGAAGGAAAAGTAGTAATGAGAGAAAGAAAGAAATAAACAAATACGGAAGGAAGGAAGGAAGGAAGAAGCAAACAAACCAGAAAGACAGAAAGTAAGGAAAACACGTGGGTGTGAAGGAAATGAATAAATAGATACAGCTCCTCATGACAGCGTTGCTCCTTCCCTCCATGATGTGACATCTGCTCTCTGACGTGTGGGCGTGTCCGTGTCTGCAGGTGAACCTCGGCAGCAACCAGTACCTGTTCACCGTGGACGTGGACCCCTCCGACATGCCGTGCTTCTGCCTCCGGCACGACGTGGACGCTCTGGTGTGGCGGCCTCGGCCCGACCGGCCCGGCGACATGTGGGAGCACGTCGCCACCTTCAACGCCCTCGGTGAGCGCTCCACCCGAACACCGTCCACGCTGTGCGGCCGCAGCAACGGCCCGCAGCGGGAACACTGTCACACCTCATGGACAAATGATGGAAAAGCCTGCAGCGTTAGCATCTGTGTTAGCGTCTGTGTTAGCATCTGTGTTAGCGTCCGCGTGCGGCCATCTTCTGTCGTCTTCTGCGCCGCATGTAAACCGTTCGATGAGGTCTGCGTGATTTAAAAGCTTGACTGGTGACAGACGCTGACTGATGTGTTTAGACCGGTGGTTCTCAAACTGTGGGGCGCAACCCTCTAGTGGGGCGCGGAGATGAGATTTGATTTGATTCGGTTTGATTATCCAGAGCCCGAAGGTGAGGTCGAAAACCCAGAACTTACACCGACATGAAACGGAGAAATAATCCACGAATCCTCACGTCTGAGGAGCCGGAACCAGGAAATGAATCAATTCTAAACATTGTTGTTGATTCATTTTCTCTCCGTCAGCTGCTGAAGTCGACACCGGACACCTTGTCTTTGACATGAGCGCCCTGACGCTCATTTTAATGGATGACGGGTGCAAGATTGGTCGTGTTTTTTGGGCATTTAATAATAAAGATAAATGAGTGATAAACACATGGACACAGGTTTGAAACTTAGAAACTGCTTTAAGACACGCGCTACACGTGACGCCTTTCATGTGTGACTTGGCGTTTGACTTGGTCCATATGACGACATTGCTGGATTCCTATTCATTGCGTCACCTGTCCGTCTCCCCGCAGGCTACGTGCAGGCGTCCAAGCGGGACAAGAAGTTCGCCACCTGCGCCCCGGACTTCTCCTACGCCTCGCTGGGCGAGTGCCTCCGCCGAGCCTTCATCTACCGGCAGCCGGCGGCGGTGGAGACCGTCCTCTTCAACCGGAAGCAGGGCCGCCAGGTGGGACAGGTCGCCAAGCAGCAGGTGGCCAGCCTGGACTCCGACAAGCCCATCCTGGGCTTCAGGGCGAGCAACGAGCGGCTGTACGCCCTGACCGCCACCCACCTCTTTGTTCTGAAGGTCAATAACAATTAGACTCTGAGTTGTAGATGTTCACCATTCCAGGCTGAAGATCTGTCATCGGCGCCTCTCGTCACGTGTACATTTTGAAGCTGCGACCGAGGTTTTGTTTCACCTCCCACAAGTCATCTGTGTTCCAACATGTCTGTGATCAAGGAATCAATAAACTAGAGCTGAACGTGTCCGGGGTGAGAAAATGATTCTCATGATTTCAAAAATCTTCACATCATCTCCTTTTAAATGTAGGAAATCTCACGCGATGCTACGGGACGTTATTCCAGCTCGTGAATCGTGTCTTCTCCCCTTGACGGATGTCTGCTGGCTGCGCGCGGCGTTCAGTCAGATGGTCAGCGGCGAGGGAATCCCTCCGCTCGGCTCGTTCTACCACCGAAGCCAATCGTGCATTACCATAAATTTCCATAAAACACGTTTCACACATGGCGCCACTCGCATCAGCCGGATCGGATGGATTTGGAGCCTTAAAATCTTGCGAGGCCTAAAGATTGCATCATGTCTGGTACCTTTTTTCTTTTTTTAAATCTTGTTGCTGGAGGGGACGAGCCGCCCGGCTTCTCCCCAGTTGTTGACACCGTCGGCTGGCGTCTGATGCGTTAATCCTCCGTGATGTTAAACTAATGTACGTGTGGCCTTTTTAGAAACAGATAACAGAAGAACGCTCCTATTTTCAACTTTTTGAATGTTTCCTCTGCATGCCCCGGTTTCCTTCAGCGACTTTTTCTATTTCCATTTTAAGAAAACCCCCAAAGAAGACCACTCATCCAATCAAAAGACGAGATAGGAAAAGATTCAGGGGAGTCTAATGGATTAGAAACTAATGGGGGGAGGAAATGTCCACTTTACGGCTTCAAAACAAATCTATTTTCTTTGATTGCGACCCGGGAAAACGGCGAAAGAGACACAGGAGCGTCCTCGCGGGATTAGATTGGCGAACAGGCTGGCGCGCGGCACAGATCCGTATCTGAGTGTGTTTGTGTGCGGCTGCAGGCAACAACGAGCGGACGCCTGCGTTCCCTCCGACCGACTTATCGAATAAGTCTGAAAATTTGCCGGCGTCGTGTGAACTGGAGCCAGCGAGGAACTGAGGATCAGTGCGACTGCAGTGAAAAGACGGTTTGGCTTCAAATCGACCGTCTTCATCGGGACGGACGAGCCTCCATTTTGTGTCCTCGGCCCCTCCCCCTCCCACTCCACCCCGAGGCTGTCTGTAATCCCCCTTTTCTCCTTTCCCTTGCCATTGTATTGCTCAAGAAAAAAAATCATTTTTGCTCTCAGTTTTTATTTAATTACTCCTGCGTAATTGGATCAGACTCCACCGCTTGTTTTTTTTTTTACGAGCTGCACCAGCGGCCCTTGATTAGTCAAAGGCGGCCTGTCAGAGAGGCGAGGACGTCTAACAAGTGTATCGAGCCATCTCGACAGGCAGAGGAGCGAGTAATGCGAGATGGCCGCCCGCAACCCCCAAACCCCCTCGGGGTCGCCTCGGTCGGGTCGCCGCCGCCGCCGCCGCGCCTTCCACAAAGAGAGCTCTTTGAGGACTTAATTAAAAGAGGCCGCGCAGGATCGACAGCCGGGCCTTTTTTTTTTTTTTTTGTTTAAAAAGAAAATGTCAGTCCCTCAGAGGGAGTCTCGCTGGCTTCAGGGTCAGGAGACCGGATCTAGCTCTGAATTAAAAATCATCGCTCCTGAGACGTGCGGCCGGCTCCTGTTGCGCTAAGATATACTTTAACTAACGCACGCCGAGTCCTCGCCATGTGAGGAGGATGGACGTGCAGCTCGCAGAGGTTGCCGAGTGACATTCGATGAAATAAAGATGCAACTTTTAATGAAGTTGATTCAATGGAATGTGGTTAGTTTGATAGTTTAGTTCACACAAATGAGTTGTATCCCACCTGTTGCTCGTTTTAAAGCAGAACATAACTCCTCCAGCAGCTTGCTGAGCAGATCCCAGTCTATTTATTTGTCAGCACTGCAGGCGGTATGCAGAGAGAGAGAGAGGGAGAGAGAGAGAGAGAGAGAGAGACTGGTTATCTGTGCGTTGGTGGAGATGTCGTTCCTCTCTTCGTGGCATTTACAAGGTTTCACATGCGTTTGGGAACCAACAGAACCCTGACCTGCAGCGTGGTGGACTGTGAACCTGCACACATGCAGCTGGAGGGAAAATGTTCAGGGGTTTTGAACTGTTTTGTTTTCCAGACACTCTGGATGACGAGCGGCTGGTAGAGGTAGAACCAGGGCTTCGTCCAGCTGGGCCTTCAGGGGCTTCATATCTCCCTCTGCATCAGCTCCTCGTCCCGTTCTCACCACCGAATATGCAATGCGTCACTTCTGAGCTCTCCTCTTCCTCTCCTCTTCCTCTCCTCTTCCTCTGCTCCTCCAAGATCAGCGCCCGTCAGGGCTAAGCCGGATCTGTGTCTGGAGTCTGAGCTGAAGGAGTTTTCCAGGGCTGAACCTGCGTAATTTCCCCTGATTTTGCGAGTAATCCGACCCGGTCGGTGACACACGGCTGACGAGCGTTAAGAAGAACTATATAGACGTAGCCGATGGTCAGTTAAAAGTTCCCCACAGTAACTTTAAGTCACTTAAAACAAAGAATACGATCTCCTCCCAGCAGAGAGAGCGCAGGGCCAGAACATTACATGTAGCTGACGCACATTTACACACCGTAGACACAGCAACGGGGGTCGAACCACCGATCCTCTGATTAAAAGACGTCAATGCTAACCATTGAGCCACAGAATATGACGGAGACGGAGGTTTGTGCGAGCTAATCTCTATCATTGGACCCAGTACTGATGCATCCACGTCGCTGTCTGTGGTGCTGAAGAAGCAGCAGACTTTTATTTTCTTCTTCTTCCTCTGCGTCCCGGGGGCTCGAGGTAAAAAAAAAAAGCCCTGAAAGAATTGGTTTGTGATTACAGCTCAACCTCACGATGAAGCCACTTTTCTCTGCAGGTTTAATTGGCACCTTTTTTTTAAATGATTAAATGAAACAAACCCACACATTTCTCCAGTAGGAGGCTCGTGGAGACGAATCATTATCGAGTTGATTACACATTCTCCGGTAATGAATAGAGATCCTCCCCCGGCGGGAGATGGAGGGAGAGTAATTGGGTGTTATGGATGTCATGCCTGCGCGCTCGTCTCTCTGCGGGCGGCGAATGTTACGACGGCGTGGAAAACATCTCGGGGAAAAACCAGGCAGATAAGACGGCTTCAAAGCAACCTTGTTGTCACTGACGGATTTGTGTTGCCAATGTTTTCATGCGCTCAAATTGCATATTGTTTCACGGTAATGACAGAAGATTTATGGTTTTCTGTCAACTTCCACAAGGTGTGTAATAAAGCAATGTAGATTTGATGCGTTTTATTTCCCCAGGATTTTGAGTTTATTTGCTTTCTTGTTGAGAAGATGATGGGTTTTTATTACCTTAGCTTAGAGAAGCAAATGGTACAAAGACTATAAAAACCTCTTCAGGCAATTTTGCACTTCGCTCTTCTGTTTTTATCAAACAAACAACATAACACGTGTGTAAGAAAGTGAGGTTTATAGGCGCTGGTAGCTGTTTTATTACTTTTAGACACAACAAAACTAGCAATCCCCCCACACACCTACACTCCAATCTTTATGCTAAGCTAAGCTAACCAGCTGCTGGCAGTAACTTCACATTTTCCCTACAGACATGTAATATATTGATCTTCTCGTCTAACTCTCATCTAGCAGACAAATACGCATGTTCACCAAAATGTTAAACCACTTCTTTGAGCTGTAAGCTGGAGGAGGTTTGTAGCTTCTGAAGAATTGTATTATATACCCGTCAGTTTGTTTCTAGCAGGGCCTGTCACATTACACACACTGTATTCTTTTATTCCATTGTGAAGAAAAAAACATTGTTCATAGCAGCTTTGAAGGACACGGCTGTGGATATTTACATGTTTCCTCATGACGAAGAATCTTATGAAAACACTGAAACCTACCAGGCGTTAGTCTGTCTCCTTCAAAGCTGCAAATATGGAATTTTATCTTTTCAAAAGGACAAATATTTCCCTAGAAATGCCGGGAACTTAGTTTTTAGTCCCCAGGTTTGCGGTGGACTATTTTCGGCTGTGGATGAATTCACAATACGATGAATGTGTGTCTGTGATGAGTGTTTCTGGCAACAGGAGGGTGAATGTATGATGGACTCAAAATAAACTCAAGTGCGCACATTCACGGCATGTCACTCAGTGTGTTCTATAACAGGCTAACGGTAAGTATATGGACACACACACACACACACTTCTTGGTAGTGGGATGGATTAATTGTTGTTTTTTTTATCTTTTTCACAATAAGTGAACTAGCATCGAATATTTCCCGTCTGGTCCTTGAAATATGCGGCATCATTAATCCTCGGCCGAGAGCTTTACAACGTTTAGTTTCATTACTGTCGCTGCATATGAAAAACTGTAGTTTAGGAGGGAAACGTGAGCCACTCACCTTTTTCTTCCACGTGTAATTATTCAGAAACGCAGAGGCTGCTCTCGTGTTGCAGTGGAGCTGTAATTAACCCCACCGTCCTGTACGTACATTGCAGTCCCGGTATCACAGAACATCCCTCATCCCTCCCTTTTCATATTGTGCTGAAATACTTTCATTTCAGAGTTAATGACCTGGAAAGTTTCTCAACTCTCCCTCCGTGCTTCTTTCTGATCAATGTTCCTCTCTGCTCTTCCTCCCTCTTGTTCTCTTCTTCACTTCCCACCTTTGCACCTTATCTGTTTGACACTTGACTCACATGATTTCAGACTACTTCAGATCATAGCAGGGGGACATGTTATTTAACTGCCACAGGGGCATTACTGTGATTCATCTAATTCAAGGACTGCAGCCAGCCGACCATCTGCTAATTGCAGCCTGTCGTAAATGAGCATCCTTCGAAGAGGGAATCGGCAGGGGTTGTTTTTTTTAAAAGGATTTTGTCCTTGTTGTCAATGGATAATTGCTGTGGTGTTTCTGCTCTGCAATCACCTGTCAATCAAACAGTGTTGGTGGCACAGCTGCTTTTTATAATGTGTGTGTGTGCATTTCAATTCCATGTGCAATATATATTTTTATTACTTTCAATATCGTTGCAAACATTACCCACAATATCAAACACAATATTGTATTGGAGTTCATATAGCCCAAAAGCACAGATAAAAAAAAGAAGTAGAGTTGGTAATGTGCACTGAAGAGACAGTCTTTGATCCAGAAGGAGGATATCTCTTTGTTGTGTTCACAGGTGAGACTAGGTCCACAAGCATACATAGATTTGTGTTGAGTTCGGTCACGTTAGTAGTGCCATGTTTTGATTGTTTAATAAGTGTTTTAGTGCTGAAACGGGAGGCAGCTAACTGTGGCTAGCATAATTAGCAACGGATGCTACTCGCGCGCTAGCAGTTTCGCGCCAGTGTAGTCAGTCTCGTGACAGCAATCTCCCGGGTGAGGCTGCGTGTATGTCCGGGTTGTGTGTTTCACATCTTATGTTATAGTTGTGTTTAAAAACGGAGAAGTGTCAGTCAAAGAGAGACGTCGAGATGGATAATAGGTGTTTTATTTTGAAGGTCATACTACAACAGTGGTTCTCAAACGGGGAGGAGGGGCGGGGGGGGGGGGGGGGGGTACGTGAGATTTAAAATATATATATTTAAAATTAGCATCCATACAAAAATCCTTTCAAAATAGTTATTTAACATATGTGTAGGTTCATAAACTGAGTTAAGTAGATTATTTAATTGAATTATCATAAAAACCCAGTCCCACCCCCCCACCCCCCCACTCCCATATCACGATAGTTTGACCCAACCTGGCACGCGCTACCCGTCTGTCTATCACTGCCGCCATAAACTCAAATTTTAATTAAAAACCCCAAAACTCCAAAAAATAAAAATAATTAAATAAAAGGGATGGGCAAACTACGGCCGTATACGGCCCGTTGGGCGTTTTAATCCGGCCCGCCCAGTATTATAATTATTTAATATATATTATTAATTTATTAAAATATTTTTTATTTTATTTATTTTACAAAAATTAAAAAAATTACATAAAGACCTCCAGGCCCTGGAGGACACGCTACCTGTCATTACTCGTCTGTTTATCACTCAAACTCAAACTTTGAAGCCATGGTTGAAGCGTAGTTTAAGCTAAGGTTTTAGGTAAGTTCAACTAAAGGAGGCATTGTCCTCCATTGATCTGGCTAAAGGTGTGTGTGTGTGTGTGTGTGTGTGTGTGTGTGTGTGTGTGTGTGTGTGTGTGTGTGTCTCTGGCATTAAAACATTATTCACACTCCAGAGACATTGTGACGACTGCGTCCCTTGTGTTGAAAGAGATGAGAATATTGTCGCAGCATAGGGTTGAATGGACATTTTTTTATTCGAAAGAGGAAGAATGTGTTATTGTTCTCTCTTTTTTTCTACTTGTTTTAATATATTTTTTTTACAAAGTCTCATTTTAATATGCATTGAATTTTTTTGGGATTCAAATAAATTATATTAAAAACTCCTTTGAGTCAGTTTTATCCTCCAGTTTGCCAAAAAGAAGTCTTGCCCTTCATGTCTAGAAGTCGTTTTGATCCTCTGAATGTCCAAGAAAGACATTTAATTCCATTAATTCATTTCCTCCCTCTTCTCCTTTGACTAAAGCCCTGCTGAGTGTGGGTGGTTATGTTACGAGCAGAAGGTACAGTTCATTCTAAAACATCTTGGACGATCATGTCATCAGTTTAATTTCTAATTGAGAAAAGATTCACGTCCCAAAAGAACCCAAAAGAAGAAAAAAAACTAAATTATCTACTCCAACAACTTTATTACGGAACATAATGATACAATGTACAAATTACGACAATCAAACACACTCACAGCGTTACATTACTCCACAACAACAAGTCCAAGGCAGCAGCTTTCAAATTGTTCATCACAAAATCCTATTTATACAGTTTGAGTGGGCAACAACGTGGCATTGAAAATATGCAGAAAAAACGTCTCTCGACAAACAGAGGAGTTACCATGACATAACAATCCTTTTTAAATACACAGGCAACACACACGAGTGCATGAATCTACTGATACTCAAGGCATTTACAGTGTTGGCACAATCGTTAAGCAGGAATTGCAGCATTTTCCACATACAGCAGTCATTGAAACCCCCTGATTCCATCTTCCTCTGCTGCTGCTGCTGCCCAATTACATTCCCCGTGTGGCAGACACACAAACAGCCACTGATGCGGTGACACAACTCCAGCATGTCGACTCATCACGCGTCCATCCGGCCACGTCCACCGGCTCGCCGCCGCCGCCGCCGTCCACAGCTGAAGAGCGAAGCTTTGTTACATCCACATGATACGAAACATTCACTTCACGTTGCATCAACTGAACACTGATGCATAGATGAAATATGTCCACGTGTTCTTTGTGTTACACTAAATCTCTGTCACACTATATACAGTCTTTTACATTGTGACGCATTGAGGTTCACAACCTAACCTCACCTGCTCAAACTTAATTTTTTCTCCAAATTTGCGAGAATCAAAGATAAATAGTTTAAGGGTGAAGGCGGTAACATATTTTATTAAGAGTTTATAAGTTCTAATGCTTATAAAACTGAGAAAGTCTGTGATGTAGAATTATACTCTGGGCTGCGTTGGTGCACTGTGACATCACATGTGGGTGTGGTTACAGGTGTGTAACCACACCCACAATTTAGAGCCGTTAAATGGCAACGGCTGAAAACATGTCGGCCATGAATAGTGTTGAAAACAGGGTTTGATGTGATGAGACGGAATATACACAGCGACCAAAAGGACACCTGGCGACCCAATGGGCTCATTACTAATCTGTAAAGCCTTGTTTTTGGCTTGCAGCGATTAGTGATAAATTATAAACCCACTATGAAGTAGGCAGGTCGATGCAGTGGGAGCTAAAACAACACAATAAACGTCTTTATGGCACTTTTTCGAATTTATATTACAGAGTACTTTGCGTACTTTTGCTTTTCCCGTCGACGAACAATCGAACCATCCAGAGACCTTTTGCCGGGACGTGAACCCCCTGACCTCCAACATGTATGTCAAACAGCTTTTTTTGTGTGAAAATAGACTTTTTTTTCCTCCCCAAAGTCTGTATAACGCTGAGTAAACCAACCCGTTCTGAAAAGCGGTGACTCGGAAAACATGAGGAATTAATTCGGCTCCTGTGACTCGTTAGCGTTTTTTCTTCCACTTTCTAGTTTGATTGTGGCAACAACCGCGTGTATCTGAAGTGGGCAAGGCGTCTTGGTTCACTCGTGCGATTGTTCACTCGTGCGCGCTTCATCGCGTCGGCGGGTCCGAGATGAGATAGCGCTTATCTGTCGTCGTTTGCAGCTTTACAATGTCCGGGATCCGGGATTACGGCCTCTCATCAGTGGCTGTAATCTGTGTTTACACGTCCGGTCGAAGCAGGCCGGCGTTGAAAAGGTCAGCAGGCACTCAGGAAATAGCATCCATTAAGTGACATTTTCAAACTTCCTCGATTGGCCCTTTCTGAAATCGCCCGTCTGGCCTGGAAAAAACGAACCTCAGCCGTCGCTGAAGTCCACCTTCTCGTACGCGCAGGGGTCCGGGAACATCATCTTCTGGTCCGGCAGCAGCTCGTCGGTGACGGTGAGCTCCTCCAGCTCGGTGGTGAAGTGGTCGGCGCTCTCCACCATGGACGTGTCCTTGACGGCGCTGTACGTGAGGGCCACGCTGTAGGCGGCGGGCTTGTCCGAGCCTTTCCTGCCGCAGAGGCAGATCTTGCGGAAGGCGGCGCGGAACTTCTGCGACATGGCGTTGTAGATGACCGGGTTGACGGCGCTGTTGAGGTAGACGCAGACGCGGCAGAAGAGCAGGAACCAGCTGTCCAGGTAGGCGCGGTCCAGGAAGGAGTTGACCACCACCAGAGTGCGGTACGGCATCCAGAGCGCGGCGAACAGGATCACCACCACGGCCAGCATCTTGGTCACCTGGAGTTGGGCAGCAAGGATCAATATGAGAACTCATGCAGTCAAACACCCGGAGGGGTCTATGGCGGACGAAGCAATGTGTTGAGGCCAGAAAAGGGTTTGCTAGCGTCTTTCTTTTTGTGATTTCATGATCCATAAAGAGACAATCTTTGAAGTTGACAATGAGAAGGTTCTGGCCATTGGTAGAAGGCTTGTACTTGTATACTAGTACAGCACTTTTACACTACACGTCATTCACCCATCATTCACATGTAAGGTTAAGTGTCTTGCCCAAGGACACATGGACTTGGACTGAAGGAGCCGGGGGCCAACCGGTTCAGGGTTGACGCTCTACCTTCTGAGCCACAGTTGCTCGTAATCTCAGTTGTTGAAATATCTTAATTACTGGAACCGTCGTCATATTTGACTCATTCTAGCTGGTTTGGGGGCTTGGCGGCACTTGGGCTCCACTGTTTCTCCATGCTAGCCAGCTAGCTGGATGGCTAGCAAGCCAAGCTAAATGCCTGCAGGAACGTCTGGCGAGTGAAGTGACTGACTCACAATAAGTCGACGCGTCACAATCAGTTTCTATTGGCCCAAAGCAACCAGGTCAGATATGGACGGATATGCTCATTTCATTGACGCAGATGGTTCCCATCTGGATGCACAGAATGCATGTTTAAATAAATTCATACACTACCCCCGCCGCGCAAACACACACACACACACCTACACACACACACACACACACACATCCTGCTGGCTTCCAGATGTCAGCTTGTCAGTCTTGACAGATTTGGGTTGAATTTCATCTACAGATGATTAACGAGAGCCGTGACATTTGAAAGTCAACGTACATAATACCCAGCAATCATCACTGCATATCTGTATCAAAAACACCGAAGAAAATAAGACATTATTCATTTAGTTGAATTATTTTTTTGAACAGTTCATGTGGAATAAGCATATTGTTCGGTTACAGATTGCTGCTGATACTCTAAAATTTTAAAAAAGGAAACCGTGATGGAGATGAGACGCCATCTCGGGGATTCATATTATAAAAGGCATAAGCTTGTCTGAGGCTTTTTTTTAAAGACAGGTGTATTCATGTGGGATCAATCTGATTCATAAATAAATAGGTTTTCAACGCTGTGTATTTATTTAGTTATTCACAGGTGCAGGAGGTACAGGATTCAGATGGTGTACTATGCAATACTGCTCTGTTAAAGGACGAGAACAAATGCCCCTTTGAGACGTACTTTTATACATTATATTATTGTATTAAAAGCCAGTATTTGGTATAGTATTAGTATGCTTTTTAATCTTCATGTTTTGTTATCAGATTTCTTTGCACGTGTTGTGTAAAAAAACAACATTTTGAAGTAAAGTACGAGTTCCGCAGTTGCACTAACGAGAGTAAATGCACTTGGATGCATTCAGTCGCGTCATCACCAGATGTGCATTCCCTTGTTTAGAGACCATCGCTCGCGCACGCACCTGTCGGCGCGAGGTCGCGGTGGAGCTGGAGTGGCGGGAGTTCTTGCAGCTGGTCCTCTGGTCGTTGGGGCCGCCGCTCGGCTCGTTCTTCTTCTTCTTTTTCTTCTTGTCTTTGGCGTCGGAGGGCAACGGGTTGAGGAAGAGGATGCGGCCGATGAGGCCGTACAGCACCGCGGACAGCAGCAGCGGCAGCACGAAGAACACGCCGAAGTCGAAGAAGTACACCGGCAGGTAGAACTTCCGGGGCACCCGGTAGCCGCACGCGATGATGGTCACGTTGTCGTACACCAGCTGCTGGATGTCCGACAGGTAGAACCACATCACGCAGTACAGGGACGTGAACGCCCACACGAACACGATGATCTTCTTGGCGCGGGACAGCGTGCACAGGAACTGCGCCTTAATCGGGTGGCAGATGGCGATGTACCGCTCGATGGTGAAGGCGCTGATGGAGCACGAGGACGCGTTGATCGAGGTACTGGAAGTAGGTGATGCACAGGCACCCGTAGTGGCCGAACACCCACGACCCGAACAGGCTGTCGGTGATGGTCGGCAAGCCGGCCGCCGTCAGCACCATGAGGTCTGCCACCGCCAGACTCACCAGGTAGCAGTTGGTCGGAGTCCTCATGTGTTTGGTGGTGAGCACCACCAGCACCACCATCACGTTGCCCACGATCCCCAGCGAGCAGATCACGAGGAGCAGCAAGCTGCTGATCACCTTGTACTGCAGGCTGTAGTCCGTCCACAAGCCCAACGTGTCGTTGAGCGCCGGAGCCGCTGTAAAGTTTTCCATCTTGACGTCCGAGCTCTCCAAAACACCGCGGGGTTTGGCGCGCAACGCTCGGGTTTTACGCGCGGTGGATCAACGCTGCGCGTCCCGGGGAGGGAGTGTGTACCGGTCCGAAAAGCAATGAAAAAACAAGAAAAAACAAAACACGAAAAGCTCACAGCTGCTCCCAGTCGCGTGCTGCACGTGAACACATCTCAATGTGCCAAAGAGCCGCTTGGACTCTGATGGTTCTCTCTCTCTACGCGTTCGGGTTGTGCGTAAAAAAAAGAGGATAAAAAGCAGTGGGCGATGCGGCGCCGAGTTCCAGTCAGAATAAACTGCGTCCGTGGCGCAGATGTCGGGTTGGTTTTGAAGCCCTGCTCTTGGCACGAGCTCCCATTACGCATGCGAGGGGATTAGCCCACCATGACATTACTGGGCACCAGACCCTCCTCCCCCTCCGTCAACAAAAGCTGCTCAAACGCCACAACGTAGCTGCGACTGTTCCGGTCCATTCATCACTCACAGAAGGCTGCAGACATCAGTGTTGCTTCTGTTTTGTAAATATGAGTTCAACGTGTCGGCGTCTGTCTGTCTGTCTGTCTGTCTGTCTGTCTGTCTGTCTGTCTGTCTGTCTGTCTGTCTGTCCGTGTGTCAGTCTGCGGACTGCAGCGAGAAAGTTGAACCCTGAACACCAGAACTCTGTTCGTGAGGTTCTTGCAGATGCATTGCAGTCCGCCTGCAGCTCAGATCAACTGGCTGCCACTTTAATTCATTTTTTTTTAAAATCTGCATTATGGAATGAAGTGCAGCCTCCTCTAGAAAAATGGTGCTGTGATCAATATGCATCGCTTCAGGTGAAGCTGCAATGCGGGATTACAGTCGCAGAACCAAGTTAAGAAGTGTCGGTATAAATAATGTTCTGACGTATGAATGTCTCAATTGTTCCTTGGAATATGTCCAAGTCACAGATGGATTCTTGGCATCGATCGAGGAGGAAAATGCTGAGCCGTCTATAAGCAGAGTGTCTCCTCACTACACATTGTATCCCAGTATCATGAATATATTATATTCTGCATTTCCAGTTCAAGTGTATGGAAGCCCATTTCCGCAACACACACACAAAAAAATAAAATAATTAGGACCAAAGAGAAAAAAAATTAAGACCAAAGAAAAATAAAAAAATAGGACAAAAAAAAGTCAGGATAAAAAAAATTAGGTCCAAAAAATGAAGAATTAGGACCAAAAAAAATAGACATCTAAGCAATACGTTATTTCATCACTTTGGTTTTACAATCCCTTCATTTAAATGTAAACATGTATTGTTCATACAAAAAAAAAGTACAAGTCACATAATAATCCAATCTTGTTTCAATTCACGTGTTCTTTTAATTTAACATTGCAAGCACTGTTTTATATTAAAGTGCTCTTGTTATTTACCAAAAGATAACTTGGCAATGTCAACCACCCGTAAGCCTATTGATGGGTTACTTTAATGTAAATAATTCATTTAATATATGTGTGGACTTTGAATTTTACTTAGTTCATAAAAATGGTCAATGGAACAACAATGACAACAACAACAACTATGTACCTTGTGTGTACATATATTAGCTACAAATATATTTAGGCTGTAACTGTAATTTTGACAATTGTAGTCAGTCAAGTTCTTATTTCTCTCCTGGCATGAAACAGGAAACGGTTTTTTTTCAACAAAAAAAAGGCAATGAAAAAAAAAGTTGATTTTTTTTTCTACTGTCCTAATTTATTTTTATTTTTTGTTCCTCTTTTTTTTTTTTTGTTCCTAATTTCATTTATTTATTTTTTTGGTCCTAATTAATTTTTGGTGTGTGGTGGAAATGGGCTTCCGTACAGGCCTGAGAGCCTGAAAAGCAAACTAGAAGCAGCTCATACAATCCTGAACCATATGAAGTGTGTCATAAGTTTAATGACATTACAGACTGGAGAGCAGTGGAGATGTTTATGAGTTATTGTTTGTATCAGACACACGTCCTCACTTTGAAGCACCTCCATGCAGTAAAATATATGAGCTAAAGCACTAAAGGCACTCAAGTTAGTTCCCTGGACAGGAAGCTGATACGGTTTACAAAAAAAAAACCAGATGTTATCTGTGAAGTTTGAAGATAAATAAATAAATAAACCAGCGGTCTGCATGAAAAGCTCAAGAAACAGCGCAGTGACCCGCTTGAGCCACCGTACTGTCCAGCAGCGCCGTGGGCGTGGCCTGCAGTGTGGAGGTGGCGCCGCGCTGCTCCTCCACGCCATCTGTGCACGCGCTCTCCTCCACGCCATCTGTGCACGCGCTGCTCCTCCACGCCATCTGTGCACGCGCTCATCACCACCGCGCTGCGTTCAGGGCCAACAGGTGGACCGGGACGATGACGTAATGATGACGCCCTCTTCCTTACCGCTCTCCCATGACTCCCATTAGCTCTCAGCTGTGAAGGAAGAGTGTGAGCTCACGCTGTGTGACCGTGTGTGTGTTCGCCTGCTGTTGAGTCCACACCGCAGTGACTCATGAGGAGGATTTGTTTGGTGGCAGCTGTAAGAAGCTGTTTCTGAGCCAACTTGTGGACAATAAAATGTCTCAAATTAAGGGGAGAAAAAAAATGTCTCAAATGAAATTGCCCATAAAGCTTCAAGTTAATAACTTGCCTTAAGATAGTTTTCTTAAATGTTCGAATATGCAAAGTATGCATGATCTTATCATTAAATACAACTCTCTTGTTAAATAATACAGCTATCAGTCAACAGCCATGCAAAAAAATCTATTTCCTCCTTGTTTTTGGTTATAAAATGTTTAATAAATCATGCTTTGACTGATATGACTGATTGTAATATGACAGACGTCATTAAGTTTATATGAACAAATCCCTTTTTAATAACCTTCAGAAGATAGAAACTGGAGCTTTGATGGGTGTTAAAACAGTGAATTAATAAATATCACCATGAAACTTCCCCAAGAGATTATTCACATTAAGGTTATGTTTTACTTGGATTTCAAGTTTTCTGAAATATTATGTTTGAATATGCAAATGAGGCATTATCTAATGCTTTTTGTGTGAATTTCAGATCAATCTGCAGAACAAACAACGTGCCAGAGGCTCCTTATCTTTGTTCCTCAGTAACCGCGGTGCCGCCGTACGCTGCTCCTGCTTCAAAATTGCTGGATTACATAATTCAAATCCCAGCAGCCGCGGCTGAAAGAAGAGAAGAACGAGCTGTGGACGAGGACTGGAAGAGTTTTACTGCCACCCAAAGGACACACCTGAGCAGCACCCGAACGCCCCGCTGGATCCACAGAGCAGATCTGCTGCTTATGATGATGATGAGGAGGAGGAGGAGGAGGAGACGAGGTCATCACACGACAACAGAACGCCTGTAAGTGTGACGACGTTGTTGAGGCCGCAGCGTTTGCTCTGAATGCAGCGCGAGAAGACACACAAAGACACACAAAGACTGCACACTGGGCTAAAAGCATATTATGAATTATTATGAAATTGATTTTGTGTTTGTATTAAGGAAGGAAGTATCGATTGGAGTAATGATACAATTATATGTATATGTGTGTAACTTTAGTATTTAGGAACTATACATTCATATGCTCTGGTGTATAGTGTTACTTAGACACACACACACACACACACACACACACACACACACAGATCCATACATAAATAGCTTGAGCCTGCATCTTTTTGTGTGCAGGAAATTGTTGCACAGAGTTTTATTGATTTGTTTTTCTAGAGACTCGTCGTCCTTTTATTCTTTTCTTTCAGGCCAAATCATTTGCCAACTTCCAAACTTCCAAACATTTCTGATTTCAGCCTGAAGAAGTTGAGAGGCGGATCCCTTCAGGCCGTGCTCCACCCCGACTCCGCCCTCCCTCCTCTGCATTTCTGCTGCAAAGCCATCGAGCAACGCCATGTCTTACCACTTGGGACCCTCCATTGACTTCACGCTGCCGTCAAAAGGGACAAAAAAGCGTTGGACCCGTTCAGGTCGTCTCTCACATCCTCTAAGTCTGTTTGTTCCTGCGGCGTCTAAAAGAGTTTCCTGTCAGAAGAACATTTAGACGGACGTCTGAAGCACATCCAGCAGCACTGCTTCGCTCTGAGAGACTAAAACTAAAAAGCCCACAGAGGGAGGGGTTGTGATGTCTTCTGCTGGTACTTCATGAATATTGATAAGCGGAGCCGGGTGATATTGTGCAACATTTATGCCGTCACATGCACAGCAGCGCCTGTATTTCTTCCCCCCAAAACCATAAAAGGTGTCAGTCCGGTTTGAGTTATACTGCTGTTACACACTGTGCACACAGCGAGGGGACACGCCAGCTCGCTGTTCAGTAAATCAATAAATAATTATTTGCTGGAGGAAGAGAAAGAAAAAAAAAAGATTGCTTTTTCTGCTCTGCATATAATAACTCAGCAAACGGAGTACTTTAAAAATGTGAAATGACCTCTGACCGCTTTGATTCACTGAGATGGAGGCAGGTCATTTTATTACAGGAAGTCGGTCAGAGTGGACTTAGACACATGAACACACACACACACACACACACACACACACACACACACACACACACACAGGGCTGAAGGTCGGTCATAAACAAGCCGACCCTGACCTCCCTTGAGTGATCTTTAAGTACACTGTGGGGTCTGATCCATAACCTGCTGACCGAGAGCATCGCTCCTGCTCATGAGGCAGCTCCTGGTCGTCTTCACCGCCGCGTACCGAACATCTGGAGGACAGAGACCACGACAGCAGCAGCAGCCCGTCCAGGGCTTTTAAAAACATTTTAAAATCTTCTTTAAAATTTAAAATAATTCAGACAGAAAATGTGAACATGGCTGTCCCAACAAGGGAAGATCCGAGTCATCCGCTGACTCGGATAAAATGAAAAACATCCCCGAAACATCCACAACACCAACACAACAAATAAATATA
This sequence comes from Clinocottus analis, assembly GCF_023055335.1. Lineage (NCBI taxonomy): Eukaryota > Metazoa > Chordata > Actinopteri > Perciformes > Cottidae > Clinocottus > Clinocottus analis. The sequence continues at coordinate 2,483,585 of NW_027175865.1, forward strand.
TGAATACAAATAAATAACATGGTAAAAATACAAAGAAAGAAAAGAAATATATAAATAAAAAAGAAAGACGAGAACATTGTTTTTCATGCACTGCTTAAGTTTTTCTTCAGTGACGCGTGAAGAAATCATCCAAAATACACATTTAGGTGTTTGTTTCAGTATTTTCTCTGATTTAAGTGTAAATAATCTCTCTGTATTCGTTTAATTTGTTACTCTAATCACCTCGTGCGTCTTCAAAATGTTCAGACACAGTTCAATACGTACGGACCGTGATCCTCATTCCTGTCTCCTGGTTTTCGTTCTCAGTGTTTTGGGTGGAACGTGATGAGAAAGTGTCTTGCGGGGATTCCTTTGAGATTGAGTCGAGATTTAAATCTGGTCCTGTCGCTTTACGTTTGTTACGCCACAAACAGACGACAGAACACAATTACGTGCGCTCAATGGAAACACAACCAATATGTGTTTCGCTCTCGGGACAGATTGTTAAACAGGAGAAGACGATTTTATTTACATTTCAATTTAAAAAAAGATGAGCAGAGAGAATAGTTTCCTTCAGCCACGACCGGCTGAGGCCTGCAGAAATGTGATGCTTTGACCTCTGAGACGGAGGCAGAAGTTTCACTATAACTGGATCATAAAATGTGTGTGTTGAACATTAAGTGTCTGCATTCTTCCCCAGCACTGATGAGGAAAGTGTTGTATTGAATTCAGAAGTTTAGGATTGAACAATTCCATCAATATCTCAATGTGACGGCCACTAAATGAACCTCGTGCTGAGATTGTCTCTTGACTTTGGAGTTTGCGTCTTCGTGTCTGTCCCCTTGTACTCGATTGATGAAGGCGAGGTCGTCTCAGTGTTTTAAAACTTGGGTGTTCTCCAGTTTTCTCCCTGAAATGCTCCATAAAATGAAGCTTCAAGAGCTGCCAAAAGACAATTCCTCTGACATATTTTCGTCTGAAGGAAGCCGTGTTGTGTTGGGAATGTTAAGCACAGCGGAGGTGTTGTGTTGTTTGAAGCACTCTGAACACAAAGAGGTGAGTATGTTTACATTATTTAATAAGATGACAATGTAAACACAAAGCTAATGTGAAGGACACAAAACAACTGCTATGAATTATAACAACTACAAAGAGAAACAAAACGACTACAAAGAAACAAAACGACGACAAAGAGAAACACAACGACTACAAAGAGAAACATATGGAAGCCCATTTCCGACACAAAAAAAAGGACAAAAAAAAAGGTTTTAGATGTTTTTTATATATATTTTCGTCAACGAAAAAAAAAAAAAAAGTCAACTATTTTTTTTTGTCCTAATTTTTTTTCCGTTGATTTGAAAAAAGGCAAAAAAGGCAAAAAAAAAAAGTAGATTTTTTTTTGTTGCCCTAATTCGAAAAACGGGGGAAAAAATTTTTTTTTTTTTTTTTTGGTCCTCTTTTTTTTGTTGTTGACTTGAAAAAAAGGCAAAACAAATTTCTATTTTTTTTTTTTTTGTCCTAATATAGTTTTGTTTGTGGCGGAAATGGGCTTCCATAGGAACATAACGACTACAATGAAAAACAAAACGACTACAAAGAGAAAAAAAACTACATAAAGCTCATATCTTATAATTTCAACTTTTATATCTCATAATAATGACTTTTTATCTCATAGTTTTGACTTTTTGTCTCATAGTTTTGACTTTATTATCTCATAATTATGACTTTCTATTTTATTTAATTTTTTTGGCCAAAATGGGCTTCCATACCTTCCGTATGTGGAAAGTTTCCCATTTCATCCTTAAATCTGGTTTCATAACCTGACTACTTAAAGCTCTTTATTCACAAGTCACAGCTGAGGTTGAATAAAAAAGAAGTGACATTTGAACTATTCCTGAATCGACTCGATTCTTCTTCCGTCATCCGACATGTTTTACACTCATCACCAACTCTCATCTCACTCTGTCCTGCTTGTGAAACTGCATTTTTCTTTGGTTTTGTTTCTACAAAGCTGCGAGCAAATAAAAAAGAGAGGAGGGAAGTGAACCTCCGGCCTCCCCTTATGCTTTTAGCTCAGCCGTCTGGGTAAATGTTTGCTGGATGTCGTGTGATTTACCTGTTTGAACCTCGGCCAAAATACCCTTTAAGTTGTGCTGAGTGACTCGGCAGAGAGGAATAAACAACGAGTCAGCTCAGCTTTGCGTTGCAGCTCGGCTCAGCTCTTATGATTAGTGACCACAGGACACGTTTGTGTGTGTACGTGTGTGTGTGTGTGTGTGTGTTTATGACCGCTCTGTCCAGTCAAAGACACACACCCTCCTCCCCTCCCCCGCTGAAAGGCCGTCTGACTCAGTCTTGTCTCCGTGTCCTCCTGCTTGGCGATGCTGTCCTAGTCTAACCTTGGACCTGCGTCTTTCGCCGCCGCTGCTGCTGCTGCTGCTGCTGCTGCTGCTGCTGCTGCTGCTGCTGCTGCTGCTGATGCTGCTGCTGCTGCTGCTGGTGCTGCTGCTGCTGCTGCTGCTGCTGCTGCTGCTGCTGATGCTGCTGCTGCTGCTGCTGCTGCTGCCGGCTCCCCATCAGCTATTCTTAGCTTCGCGTGCACTCGGGCGGCTTCGCAGCAGATATCCGTCAGTGTAAAATGCCACACTTCGCCTCGACGGCGTAAATAAAACGGGCCCTGCTGGTCGGCGAGCGTCTCTGGAGGAAATGACAAATCAGTTTAGATCATAAACAACAGACCGGCTGCGGCCGCGGCGGCGGCGGCGGCGGCTCGCGACAGCAGCCTGCTGGTTTTCCTTCAGACCGGATACGGGGCCGGAGTATTTGAGTATTTGCAGGCGCTCGTCTCCACAGCTCGCCCAGAGGTTATCGCTTTTATTTCACCGCAGCGCTGCACTCCAAGTCGTAGTTAGACAGATGGACCCCCCCTCCCCCCACCCAAAGGCACTGATGGCAGTTTCTCCAGGTATAAAAGGGACCCCCCCCCCCACCACACCCTCCACTCCATTTCCCTGTAAATCACACAACCGCAGCACATGTGTGTATCTCTGCTCATGCTCTCCTTCACCTTCCTGGTTGGACGTTGGACTAATGGCGCCGCGTCTCGTCCTCAACCTCCAGCTGCAGTTGGGCATGTGCACCGTGTGTTACGTGCCGCGTTGAGCATTGGACCGATGACAGCCGCCCTCGGGCTCCTCCGTGCGTGAGAATGTGTGTGTGCGTGGCCATGAACGCATGCGTGAGTCTTCCTGGCATCGTGACACAGTCGCGGTTATAAAGGCCGGACAGCAGAGACGGCGGTGCATTAATGCTGCAGGGTCCTGGACTCCAGCCCTAGCAGAGAGTTCGTAAGCCTGTGGGGGAGATCATGTGTTTTGTCGTGTGTGCGTGCGTGCGCGTATCCGTCCGTCTGTCCGTAGCTAATCTCGCATCCTGAACCAATCAGCCGGTTTTCTTTTTGCTTGTTTAAGACTGTCTGCTCTGGGTTCTCTTGTTAAATAAAAATATACATTGACTGCCGTTTCCTCCCGTGTCTTAACTGTTCAACACTGAACCGTGAGCAACAACTGCTTCGGCAGCAGAAAGTCTGAAAAGAAGTCTCACCTGGTCTCAGAGACCGACATCTATAGAAAATTCTGTCTGGTTTTGAGCCGGAAACACCTGCAGATTAATTCAACAGCTGATATCTTGAGGCGCGATATAAAGGCAATAAATCCCTGAGAGTGAGGTTCGACTCTTCTTTGTCTGGCAGCAGAGAGCGTTTTCACAGATTTCGCATTCTGTCTGCAAAATATAGGAAGTATATAAATATATGTATATATAAGGATCATACTTGCTGGAGTCGTGCCTTGTTAGCTTTTCCAGACTCTGTGTATTAAAGTGCTGCCCCGACTGTACAACCACGACGCCGCAGGACAGATGAATAGACCGCGCTGTACACGCTGTACACGCTGTACACGCTGTACACGCTGTACACGCTGTACTGCATGTCCCGCACAGACACGGATAGGCGGATATTGCCTGCAGTGGCGTAACAAACCTCGGCTATCGCCCCCACATCAGCACGACCGCGTCGGATTCTGAAGCTGGAGGACGTGGAAAAACATGTCAGGAGATGAAGAACTCTGGACGCTCCGCGAACCAGCTGAAGAAAAGAGATGTGAGCCGACAGCTCTGTGCAGCGTTCCTCCTCTCACCTGGTCTGGTGGTGTTGAGTCGGCCTGTTCGATGGTGACTGTGTAGGCGTGCTGCACCGCTGATGTCGCCAGAAAAAGCACGTGGACGCAGGAAGGCGACGGCCTGTTCAGTGAACCGTGGAGCGGCTCAGCATCAGGATACTTGTTTAAAATGGTAACGAACGCTTTAGCTTAAGATTCTGTTCTCTAGCAGACTGACGGGGCCTGGAGCGCCACCATGAGGACGCAAAGGACACGGACGTCCAACTATTTTCAACATATCGTGTTATTTTCCCAACAAAAGATGTCTTTTCTTTCCCCAATCAGGAAAAGCTGTTCAAAGTGCAGAGTTTGCGAGTGTGAGGTCCATCGCTGACGGACGTCGATTCCTTCACGATGGCCCGAAGAGATTTTACGACGTTGAATGTTTAATGTCACAAACTTATGGTTTTGTGTATGTATCATGTATTTCTCATAGAGCAGTGTGTGAGTGATGTTGTGTTTCATGTCTTAAAATGTATAAGGCATATTTTTTCTTATATATATATATATATATATATTCATATTTTTTTTTCTTTTATATACATTTTTTCTTTCTTTTTTTCTTTTATATATATTTTTATTCCTTTTTTCTTTTATATATATTTCTTTCTATTTTTTATTTTTATTTTCTCAAAATATGTTATTATACAGTTATTATATAACTGTATATTTACTGATTCTTATATCATTTTCATTTATTTTTCCTTAGATTTTTATCTTGAAAATAAGAGGTTATATATATATATATATATATATATATATATATATATATATATATATATATATATATATATATATATATATTTACATTTTTTTATTTTTATTTTTTTTTATATTTTCTTTTTTTTCAAATTAATTAATTAAATTGTATTTTTGTTGATTGGGGAGAGACTTTGTTTACAAGAAGAATGAGACTTGAACGCTTGGGGGGAGGGGAAGAAAAATGTTAAATGTATCACGATTGCACTGTATTTTTGTGTACTTGCCAATAAATAAATAAATAAATAAAAATAAAAAGACGGTTTCAGATCGTAGTCTCTTTTTTTCTTCCAAACTCCCTTTAAAAAATGATTCCAGCTCAATCAAACCATGAAGTAGGTTGTCAATATAGAACGATGCCAGATTCTCTGTGAGACATGTATTTGTTTTAAAGAGCCCACACACACACACACACACACACACACGCACACACACACACACACACACACACACACACACACACACACACACACACACCCCCTCAGGCCTCCTGGTCCGTGCAGCTGACCGTCTGCAGGCTGAGATGCACAGCTGTGAAACTCTGTTGCTTTTAAACTTCCTCTCTCCGCTTGTAGGAAATGTTGACGCCGCCCTGAAGCGCATCGCCTTCACACTTCCTCTCCCTGGGAAAATAAAAAGGTCCTGACGGCTGAATCGGTTGCGTGCCGGCGTGCCCACGAGCAACCAGGCGCTTGATCTCCGTCAACAGAGGAAAGGAGCTTGAACGGTGGAGCGTTGAAGCGCTCTGTAATCGTGACCTTTGGCTACCTGCAGCCTCCGTCTGCTCCAGTGCGCCGCAGAGACGCTGCAAGCTGTAGGATTCAAACCAGCGGCTCAAGTGGAATCTGTGGCTGTCGTTTAAAAAACCTCGGGACGCCATTTTTTTCCTCATTTCAATCCATCAAAAGCAAGTTTAGGGGATGAAATTCTCCTCTTGAGGGTCAGAAAATGATACTCTGTGACGTTGATACCTCTCTGGTAAACGTTTAAATACGCGATGACGTCATCGGGGTAAGCGGATGTGTTTGTTATTTCCTGAAAAGCTGCCAGTTTGGATTCACGAGCGTCTCCCTCTGCGTGGATTTGACATGGTTTGGATTGAATATCAAAGTAGAGCTGTCTCGTCTGGAAAGCCAACGTTTTGTTCTTCAAAGGAGGAGAATCTCTTTTTCTGGACTCGGATTAGTTTTTGTTTGAATGCGTATGAAACCGATAACACGTTGAATCTGTTCCTCCACGACAGGATCTGAAGCTCTGCTGAGAGCAAACACAGCCACTGAGGACACTGACATCATGTCATCTGTTGTCATTTTATTTGTGGGAAATTGGGTTTTATTGCTGTTAGCAAACTGGTAGCGAGCCCATGTTTAAAGAAACAGCAACATGTTGGTGTTGACTTGAATCCTCTTTCTGAGAGTCAGATGAGAAGATCTTTACGCTCTACTTTCTGTTGGTCCGTTGGAAGCTGGAGCCAGAAGCTTGAACTCTGACTTTCTGGAGAAAAGATATTTATTTATTATTTATCGACACTTCCAACTGCAGACGAGACAATAGCATAAAAGCCCTTTGACTCATTAGCTTCACGGCTAGATGGAAGCCGTCCAATCGGCTCACCGCTTTGCTCCTCTACCGTTTAACAACCCACACTCATTGCATGGATTCCCTCAGCCGGCGTGCAAAGTCCCCAGAGGATGAACCCTAATGGCTTTGCTGATCCTCTGACTTCTCCTCCAGCTGCACCATGCGGGTTGACCTTTGTGGTTTTGTGCGCACTGTGATTCACGATGAAACCTCTGCAACAAACGCTGCCGTGCAGCTATATTTGTCCTTTACGTTTCGCGCTAATCCGCGAATGTGTGTGCATGCTACAGCGCTAAATTAAGATGCGGATTATGGTAAACACTGTGCTCGTTAGCATTGTCCCCGCGAGCATGTTAGCCTGCTTACTTTAGCATTTAGCTCAACGGCCTGAGGCGGCTCCAGATCGTTCGTCTCGTGGGGTAATTGCAGATTGATTTTTCGCCGGAGGGCCACCAGAAAGTGACAAACTTGTGATCCGCAGCTGCAGACTTTATGATGTATCTGCATTTAACAGCAGTCTCTCTGTTTATTTGAAAGGGAGAAAAGCATGACATCACTCCCTGTAGAGAGAAGGATTCCTCACAGCCTGACAATCCAAAATGTCCCTCTCACTAACTGATCTCTGAACTATGAAAGAAGCAGCGGCTCATGACCCATTTGCACCGTCTTGCTTGGAGGTGGCCACAGCAACAGGACACATCTCTGCTCGTGCGTTGCCACATGAGGGGAAGCCTCTGGTCGGCGTGCACGCGCCGGAGAGTTGGCTTAGTAATGAGCTTCACGAGGCGGTCTGCCGGAGCCCGGTCCGTGGGAGGGGTCTGCCAAACCTTCCCCTCTAATTGACCAGGGAGCAGAAGCTGCAACCGCGGAGAGAGAGAGAGAGAGAGAGAGAGAGAGAGAGAGAGAGAGAGAGAGAGAGAGAGAGAGAGAGAGAGAGAGAGAGAGAGAGAGAGAGAGAGGTGCTCAGAAACCCGCATTTTGTTGTGTTGTTGTTGTTGTTGTTGCTTAATAACCGCTTATTGACTCACACGAGGGGGATCAGATCCATCAGCGCGCCGCGAAGTGTTCCGGAGCCGCGATGTGAGAGAAGAAGAGCAGCAGAAGAAGAAGTGTTGGATGAATATCGTCATGGGGATTAATTTAAGACTTTGCTTCGCTGTACTTTGAGCCGCTCGCGCTGCACCCACCGGGAGGAAGACGCGCGCTCGCGCCAACACTTAAAGCGCAGACACACACAAAGTGGCTGCAGGGGACGAGGCATGCGGGGAGGAATCAAGAGGTTTCAGGTACTTTCAACGTCTTCTCCTCTCGCTCCTTTTCTGGTTTGCGGTCGCGCGCTGTAGCGACACAGACGGACGCATGGGCTTGGCCAAACGGGGAACCCGGCCGCGCGCTCAGATGGCGGATCTGGAACTGTTTTACTTTGATCAACCGGCTCCGACGGACAGCTCCCCGGTTGCGGAGGAGCAACGGGTCGGAGGAGGAGGAGGAGGAGGAGGAGGAGGAGGAGGAGGAGGAGAGGGTTCAGCACCACGGACAGAGACCCGGAGAGCCGCGCGGCCGGAGGCGGAAACGGAAACATCCTTCACCTGCAAACACCGAGGCGGCGATGAAGAGGAGGAGAAGGACGATGTCCGGCTGATAGGGACGTGCAGCCTGAGTCAGAGCTCCTCAAGTGAACTGTGCGAGGAGGGGGGAGAGGAGGAAGAGGAGGAGGAAGAGGAGGACATCCCGGAACTTTACTTGCTGTCCGACGACGACCTCTCCGACGACGCCTCGGGGAAGTCCGTGGACTACGGCTTCATCACCGCCGTGACGTGCCTGGTGACGGGCATCTCTCTGGTCGCCATATCCTACGCGGTGCCCAGGGACGTGCGCGTGGACCCGGACAGCGTGTCCGCCCGGGAGATGGAGCGGCTGGAGCGGGAGAAAGCCGCGGTGGGGGCCCATCTGGACCGGTGCGTCATCGCGGGACTGTGCCTGCTCACGCTCGGGGGCGTGCTGCTGTCCACCTTGCTCATGGTGTCCATGTGGAAAGGGGAGATGATGAGGAGGAAGGCTTTCGCTTATTCCAAACACGCGGCCAAGTTGTACGGGTCGATCCACCTGAGATCAGGATCCAGCCCCACGCGGGCGTCCTGCTCACGTGCGTCAGCGGCTGATGAGGATCTAGAAGTGCTCAGCTGAGTTTATGGACCAGACAAGCAGGAAAGAGAGAGAGAAATCCTCCTCCTGCTGCCCTGTAACAGGATGTGTTGGAGTTTAAAGCCTTTTGCTTTCTTTCTTTTTTCTTACAGTCTGTTTTTAGATCATAAATGGACTTTTTTCTTTTGTCTTCATTCATGACTCACGTGCCCACTCGTGCTCTGACAGACTCTCTGTTGGCTGTAATTGTTCCTTCCGGCCTTGAACAGATCCGGTGCCTGCAGAGGTCAAACTCAGTCCTTTTGAATACAAATGCTTTTTCTTTTTTTTAAAGTTCTGCTGCGACAGCCCAACGTGAGGATTTACAAGTTTGATTTGCAGCATCGACTCCGACCAGAAACATAAAACGACACAAAGGAGGCTCCTCGGTGGCGGGCGTGTCGCCTCAGGTATAACGGAGAGACAGAGGAATATAATCCAGGAAGCAGATCCGTAAATGTGAGGATGCCAACGGGCTCCTGTGTGTGTTTGTGTGTGTGTGTGTGTGTGTGTGTGTGTGTCACTGTCACAAGGAGGGCTTTGTGCAGAAAGAACTATGAATTTGGGAGATACTATGATTCCAGAAGGAGGACATGTGGATCACAAACGTTGGAATAAAACTCCGTCACAGCCGGCGTGGACAAGAGGAACAATTCCAGCCAGCGGCTGTTTCAGTGCATGTCAGTATTGCTTCATAAAGCTGTACTTTTGATATATTCTGAAAGGCAAAACATAAAATCTGCTCCCCTGGAAATACATATATACGTTGCCGGATGGTGGTTCGTCTTACGATGACCTCTGACCCTCCGTTTGCTTCACGGCTGCTTCACATGCGTCTAATGATGCTGCTGTTTCAACAGATCTGCGTCTCTGTGTGTGTGTGTGTGTGTGTAGCATGTGTGTCTCTCTCTGTGTCTCTGTGTGTGTGTGTCACTGCTTCCGCCTTCATATCCCGCCACGTCAGAAACAGTGCAGATGTGTGTTTTGTTTTTTTTTGCAGAAGAAGAGGGAAACAACAACAATTGCATGAGTTTTCCGCGTCGAGCTCTAAAAGAAATTCTGCGTTAATGTGATCGTGATTGTGACGCGCGTGTTTGCTCGTTGAAATGCAAACGGCGATACCACAGGAGGTGTAATTAGATTTTTGTGGTTGAGCACCGATGTCGGAGGAAAAGCTCAGCTCACGCCGGATGCACCCCGGGGGGGTTTCTGACTGCAGATGTTGAAAAAGCATACAGAGAGAGAGTCAACAAACCCCTGGGGGGAAAAGCTCTCCTGGTAATTGGTGTTGTACTTAATTGCTCATGGGAGGCCTGTGAATCAGTGAGAGGGAGGAGGGGAAAAAAAGCATTTTAGCATTTTAAACAACTGCCTCAATCACGCTGCCGTCGCTGGAAAAACCCAAAGCGATCCAGCTGCAGTACGACGCAGAGAGCGTCGCATCGACAGGAAAGGAAGTAAGGAGTAAGAGGACAGGAAGTGACGGATCGCCCTCCGACAGAAGATGCTGAGAACGAACAATCGTAGAGGAAGCTCTGCGGCCTGATTGGGAGTGTTTATGCGGCCGGTGACATCATCCTCCACGCGACCTTCGCTCTCTCCTCCGCCTCATCGGTGTAATTGAATAGCCGCGATCGGCCGACAGCTGATAGCGAGACCTGTCCTCGTTTGGATGCCGCGGCGTATCGGTTTGCGTGCGCTCGGTCTGTCGCTTCCTGTCCGAAAGCGTCGAGGATCGGACGCTTTCTCCTCGGCCCGACTCGTCCGCTTCGGTCGGCGACGTCTTCTCACGTCCTGTCGCGTTAACGTTGGGAAACCAAGAGCGAGAGAAGTGACGACCACGAAAAGGGACATGAACTCGTCCAGGTGGGATGGAGGGATGAGGGATGGAGGAGTTAGAGCATTTTGTCTGTAAGCAATCTGGAAATGTCTCATTTTGACATCACTTTGTCTGTTTGTGTCCATTAGAGCAACACAATGACCCTGGAAATAAAATTATGACTTTTTAAAACAACATGAAGCAGCTTCAAGGTCTGTTTTCTGCACAAAAAGCAACTGGAAACTAAATCAATCTCAACTGCACTTAGTGGTAGTTGTGTTACTTCAATGTGCCGGGATTGTTTTTGAAGAAGAACTTTTAAACTTAACCTTTAAAACTTCATATTTGTGACTCAAAACATTTACTATCATACGTAAAACATACTCGTGGTTTATAACTTAAAGTTGTAGAAATGTGCAGGACTTGGCGCCATCTAGCGGTGAGGCTGCAGATTGCAACCATTGTTTAGTTTGTCCGTTCTGGGCTCCTGTAGAAACATGGCCGCCTGCTGAAGACGACCTGACGTCCGAACGCAGATAAACGGAGGCAACAAAAAACTAACTCTTATTTTCAGATGACGAAATAAAACATACTTAATAATATTCTGTTCTGTTTCAGGTCCTCCTAAAAAGTTACACACGGTTACTTCAAAATAAACTCGGATACCATTCGTGGATCCATCTATTCATAAATCTGTTCTCAGCATTCCCACAAATTCAACCTCGTGGTTGACCAAAATCAGCTCTTTCAAAGTTAAAAAAAGCAAATGTCTCGGTGAGTAAAGTCGATTCTGTTGCCAGGAAACAGTGCGAGCAGGAAGTTACTGAACTATGGCTGACATAACTTCAAAGAGCAGCGGTTTGAAGAGAAAAAGACATCTTAAATTCACCAGCAAATCCGCTCAAGAAGTGTTATTCATACCAGCGCGCAGACACCAACGTCTCAGTAGTTTAGTTTAGAAGGAGAGGGAAAGATCCAGCCGGACTGTGAGAGTCTCTCAGGCCGATTGAGGAACAAATCAAATGCATTATTATTATTATTATTATTATTATTGAGGGGGAAAGCTGAGGTGTCGATGTGAAAGGTGAGAGCGGCTCGTTCCTTTCCACCGGCTCGCTGTTAGCGATGTAAAGGGAGCGGGACGCTGCAGCAGCTTTAATTGGTGTCTGTGTTGGTTTTGCCAGGGGACACTTGTAATGAAACAACACACACACACACACACACACACACACACACACACACACACACACACACACACACGCACACGCAAACTGCCAAAGCACCAAACAGAATCCCACACACACGAATAAATACTGCTTGCGCTTGTGTTTCTTTTAAAATTAAAAAAAAACCTCACACACCCTCTGCTGACTAACACACACACACACACACACACACACACACACACACACACACACACACACACACACACACACTCATAGCTGCCAGCTACTCACTCATAGCCCCTCCCCCCTCTCCTCTCCATGAATGGAGTTAGTCAGAGTAATCATTCGGGGCAGCTGGCGGCAGGAAATGGAATTGGATTCCCTCGGGGTCACTCGGGGTCACTCGGGGTCACTCGGGGTCACTCGGGGTCAAGAGCTCGGGTGTGGTCGTGTGGACGCCGGGGACCAGGAAGCCGGAAAAGAGCCTTTTCTTCTTTTACTTCACATCGCCGTCCGTCTCGTCTCGTCTGGCTCATTATCGGCTGTCACGGCCGCCCGTCACGCTGAGTGGCGGCGGCGGCGGCGGCGGGACTCTCCGTCGTCTTGTGGACGCCGTCCTGCCGGCCCGGCGAGTCACGAGGCCTCTGTTGAACCGCCGCCTTTAAAGTTAACGACTCGCTCGACGAGGACTCTCGTTGCTCACGATTGTTGCGTGGCAACGCCGGAGCAGTCGCGGGCCGGCACGAGGGCTCCGGAGATCAAATCACAGTCCACATCATTTATCGGCTCAGAAGTTTAAAAAAAAAAAAAAGAAAAAGAAGGAAATCCAGCTGGAGCTGTCTTGCAGGAGGTTTTCGTTGCGGCGTGATACACCTGCCGGCTGCGTCTTAACCTGCAGGTGTTCCCTGATCGCGTTCCAGCTTGAAAGCGATGACTCGGCGTTCGTGGCGCCGGCGGCATCAAAACGTCAAGTCAGCGGATCACAGAGAGGAGACGTGAAGCGAGCAGCAGGAGTCCTGCCCCACACACTGTCTCCATGGCCTGGGATGAAGTCAACCACTTGCTGCAGGTTGAGCTGCACCCACGTCCTCATGTGGCTCCTTTTTTTTTTTTTTTTTTTTTTTTTGTCATCATCTTCCTGGAAGAAATGCAGAAGGGACACGATAACCATAGAAACGGGGTCAGCCTGTTGCTACGGAGAATTACCACGGTGGCTCAGCGTAAGGGAGTTAAAGACGCTCTCGTCTTTTCATTTGCAACGCTAATGGCAGCTGTGGCAGTCAGTGTGTGTGTGTGTGTGTGTGTGTGTGTGACACATTCCCTCTTGTACACGCCGCTGTAAAGATATGAAGAGGCTTTTTTTTAATGCACACTAGACCTCGGTCAGGACTCTTGAGAGGAGAAACCTTCTCACCTGCTCATCTCTCTGTTCATGGGTTTGTGACGAGCTCTTTGTGGTTTATTGACTCGGTCGTGTGTGTGATTGTGTCGGGGAACATTTTAAACAACAAAAATACACTCCACAATTTAAAAAAAAAGGAAAATTGAGCCACCAGCGAGCCCTGGGAACAATGTCTGACTCATCTTAACTTAATGAAATAAAGCAGACGCTTCACAAAACTCTGTTATTGTGATGGAGATCTTTTAGACGATAGCCACGCCAGCGACGCATCCTGCTGACACGCTCCTGACGGGGTCAGCGCTCGCTTTAAAAGCCGCGTTTGGTATATTTTAGTTACGCTTTGTGTCATATTCGGTCAAAGCGTCGCCGTATCCTGACACGCAGATAATCTGTGACACATCCTGGTCCCTCTGCCTCCCGTTAGAGCTTCTGATGGGATTTTTGCAGGATTCCACTAGCCCCGCCCCCAGAAAAAAACAACCAATCAGAGCCGAGGAGCATCAACTCCGGTCAAACTGTGCAGCTTTGTTGTGGCGACCGGGTTTGGAGGGACAAGACAGGAGGCGGCTTGCAGCGAAATCCAAAAAGACACTTTACTAAGATAAAAAAAAATAAAAGATACGATATGAAGTGCAGTTATTGTTATTTTTTCTCTCCACTGGATACACAGTTGTAATATTATGAGGAATAATTGGTTCTTTTTCTAACTTTGTTCGGTGTTCCACCTCACTTTGTTATCAAAGAACCGGGGTTACGTCAAGTAACCCAAAGATTTCACATTTACTGACCGGCTCTTTTTCCTGCATCTCGGGGCGAGAGTGAAAGGTCGCTCCCGTTGTCACGGAGGCGGCTCGGCTGACTTATTTATCCGACATCTTGATGAAAAAGGGGAGAACTAATCCAGAGTGACCTTTCACACCACGAGGTGATCGCAGAAAGGCCGAACACGGAGCCACGCCATCGCTTCATGAAAACTCTCCACACGCCACCGCGCACGCGGACAGATTCGGCCGCATGATGACGGCTCGCTCTGATATGTTCAAACGTGCACGTGTGAGATATAGATTCAGAGAGGATCACGATCGTGAGAAGGCTGTGCGGCATAAAGTGTCCATATGGACCCTCGGGGGGGGGGGTGTCCTGCTGACGTGGCTACGTGGGCCATGTGCAGGAACGTGCCATCACGATTATACATCAAGATACCGCCGATCAAAACTGTGAATCAGAAATGGGAGGAAGAAGTGAGCTGCTCATGTTCCACGTGTTGTTCTTTATTCCACCGTTTGAAGACGGGTTCTTCCACGACAGATGCGTCGAGCGGACGTGGAGTGTTCCCACGCTGCAGCCCTTCTGTGATTGCACTGAATAGATATTCCAGCATTTTAATCTTGCAGCGGGGCCGTTTCACTCACCTCGTCTTTGATTTATGCCGCAATTAATTGGGGGATAGGGGGGGTTTCACATCTGTATGGACACCGCCTGCGCGAGAACATAAAAAGGGTTTCTAATCCCATTTAAGTAGTTCTTTATAACACTGAGTCTTGCTCTCCAGGAGGGCTTTGACGCCCCCCTCCTCTCCCTCCCTCTCTCTCCCCATCCTCTCTCCGGATGCTGACTGACTCTGCAGAAGGTTTCCTCAGACAAAAGGCCTTGAATGGCTTCATTTGGAATGAATCGATTGTGTGCAATCTTGCGGAAATCGAACCCTACCGGGGCGTTTTTTCTCGCTCACATCGATTGCGTCTATTCTTTCCCGTTCGTGCCGCTCTATTGGGATCGTTACTTTTACAATTCAGGCCTCGCCGTGCGAGCTGTGGCTCGTCGCCCCGATGCGACTCCTCTCGTACGGCCGGCTGGAAGTCGGACAGCGTTCGTTCTCTCTGCTGCTTTGATGCTGTCTCAAAGTGCACAGCCAGGAAGCTGCACCTGTCCCTACAAACTAGAGTGAAGAAGCCACACAGAGGTGATGGAAACCGCTGGCTCCGTGCTTTAGCTCCGTGCTTTAGCGCCGTGCTTTAGCTCCGTGCTTTAGCGCCGTGCATTAGCGCCGTGCTTTAGCGCCGTGCTTTAGCTCCGTGCTTTAGCTCCGTGCTTTAGCTCGGTGCATTAGCTCTGTGCATTAGCTCCGTGCATTAGCTCCGTGCTTTAGCTCCGTGCTTTAGCTCCGTGCATTAGCTCCGTTCATTAGTGCCGTGCTTTAGCTCCGTACTTTAGCTCCGTGCATTAGCTCCGTACTTTAGCTCCGTGCATTAGCTCTGTGCATTAGCTCCGTTCATTAGTGCCGTGCTTTAGCTCCGTGCTTTAGCTCCGTACTTTAGCTCCGTGCATTAGCTCCGTGCTTTAGCTCGGTGCTTTAGTAGACATCACTCCACTATTTCTTTCCATAGACATTGTTGTTTGCTGCTATAAAAACGGTCTGAATCCCGTCAACCTTCAACAACCAAACACACTCGAAAACACACATTTTTCTTTACCCAAAATTTGGCTCCACAGTCTGCTGAACAGTGCCGCTCTGTGGAGTTCATGAAGTGCCAAGTGACTCGTAAGATTGCCAGCGACTCGTCATGTCGACATATCCACCGCCGCTCCACCGGAGACAAAATCAAACACGGGATTTGTTTTTGATTGGCGTCTCTTCCTGGTTCTTTGGACCAAAAGCAAATACACACCAAGTACAACAAGTAATGCACACATTTCAAATACTGCTCACTTCAAACTCCACATATTTATATTCCTACTGTGGCTGGCAGTCTTGTGTTTCTGAGTCAGAAGTCCCGACGCAACGTTTCAGGTTGCGAATCCAGAAAACAACGGCGCTTCTTTTGTTCCCGCTCAGCTTGTGCGCGTGACCCCGTCTGTTCTCGGGGGTGAGTTATGCCGCCTGTCAGTCAAACCACATGAAACCGAGGAGATTCACGTCGGGTGTATTGTGAACAAACACCCGGCAAGTGATGCAACTAAACAAAAAGAGAATACACATGCTCACAAACACCGCACTTCTCTTTAACGCAGTCAAAATAATGAGCGTGCACGAGGAGTGGGAGCAACTTCACAGACCTCATTCAGTCTTTAAATCCCTCGTAACGCAGTTGACAACATCGCGCTCCCGCTTCCCTCTGACATGCATCCTCCAGCAGCAGAAACGCACAAAAATACATATTTCAGTTCAACTCAGTCAAGATTATGTTCTCCTCTGCATACATTAGGCATTCTGCGCGATGTTTCTGTCAAGTTTGTGAGGATAATTAGCTATTAGCTACAGTTACTATTTTATGTCAACAAGCTATATTTAGATTATTTTTTTCTTCTCGTGTTCTGACGTATCCCTCCTCCTCAAGGGTGGATTTTGTTTTGTCACTGACGCAGGCAAAAGTTACACAAGTCAAACCTCCTTCCATGAAACCCAAACATTAAGAAAACTGAGAAAAAGGCACCAACCAAAGACACACACTCATAAATGATGAGTCCAAAACTGTATGTGTGCTCTAGAATTGTGTAGATATTGGAAGATAACTGTAAAGGTCTCACTTTGGGAAATCTGGGCAAAAGGCTTTCATCACACAGAGAGAACGACGGCTGAAGATTTGATGAGTAAGGTTTTATCTTTAAAGAGACTGAGGCCCAAATTCATTAGCAGCAGCATCCACACCTTCATTTAGCATGTGTGCCTTCACTTGCTTCTAAACACGGCTGCACATTGTGAACCTGGCTGCAACTTTACTTTACTGGCAGAGATGAGAGATCTCAGGTAGCCTGAAAGGGGATGTACCTCCACCTTTTGGGTGGTGGTTGTTTTTTATGAAGACAGACTGCACTCAGTGTGCCTTTTCTGTCTGTTGTCCTCCGATGTTGAAGAACGCACCACCGTCTGAGGTCGGATGCCATTCGGTCCACGTGTGTCTGTGTACATGCAATATTCATCAGGCAGTATTCTTCATTCAGCACATTAGCGTCACCGTATTGATTTTACGCGTTGCAATTAACAAACGGTCCGTCTGGGAGAAGATCGGCAGCCCTTTACGGCATCTTGCGCTGCAGGAACTCGGCGAGATTACAGAAGAAAGAAAAAATGTCTTCCAACACAAATGGAGTCAAAGCTTTCCGAGTTCACGAGATCCTCGGAGGAAGATGCACTTCCAACGTTGGTGTTTCTTCTTCAGTGGAGAAAAGGAAAACACAACAACACTCAAGCAGCAGCTTTTTGTTCGCAACATCGTCTTTTTGACAGGAGGAAAAAATGGCTTTATGGGAAATGGGTCTTAATTTCGTGAAGTGCTCACAGTTGCCTCAGCTTCTAATCTGTGAGATAATTAATATCTGTATACTGTGTGACCCCACATACTGCTCAGCCCTTGGCTTCATGTATATAGAAGAATCCGCTTTGTTGGCAGATTATCTTGTCACATATACACAGAAATGGAAAATGTAATCAACAAATATATTATGATATATTGTTATGGATAAAGATTAAAACAGACTCAATGGGTCACTGAATTTCACAGGAAATTGTTGCTATGTGTCATATATATACAGCATGTATTGAAAAATAAAGTAAAGTACACATAAATCCATTAATAATAAAATACAATTTTATAATAAACGTCATTCTGAAATGGGCCGTCCTGCTTATACTTTTACCTTTGGTATTTTAAGTATATTCCATTGGTAATACTTTATTCTTTTACACTTTAGCTTAGCTTTAGACACTCTGACGAGTCGCAGTAGCCGAATAAACCAAATCACGAGAGTGTAAATACACATTTCTACTTCCATAAATTGTGTCTGAGTCGGGGGAAGAACTGCTGAAAGGGGTCGGTGTGAATTCCTCTGCAACACTCGATGCATATCATTTGTATTCATGATCACAACATGGCATGGCCGTGTGTGTGCAGTCACTATATGTACCTGGTGGGTTAAATAGCTTCAAACAAGGGACTTGCACCGTCTTCAAAAATAGCGATCGAGACAACGCCGGAAAATTAGTGTCACTTTTATTCACACGGCTGGTGCCGCGTGACAAAGTGTCCACGTAGGCAAATGTCCCGGCGGCAGACTGTGAGCGGGGAAACTGTGTGGAAACGGCGTTGGAAGTCGACGTCCTGCGATGGGTAGCAGCGCCCCCTCCCCCGGGTTTCATTACCTTTGCTTTACCGGCGTCAGAGCGGGGAAACTCATTCGCTTTGAGGCTTTTGATCCTCGCAGAGCTGCGTGCCACCCGGTAGAGCAAAGCAATCTCACAAGAAGGCGCTGCATCTGAATTATCACCCAAGGATCCAGCATGCTTCATTTCTTTTTCCCTTCTTTTTTTTTTTTTGTCTGTAATTATTTCCCTTTGATTTGTGCATCCTGCTCTTATGTCTTTATTAAATTCTTGGCTTCTTCTCTGAAGCGCTTCGTGTCCAGCTGGCTCTTGCTGTTGTGAAGAAGAGAAAAAAAAGTGGAAGGCAGCCAGAGGCAGATTGAATCCAGGATATGTCCGCGGCCTCGAGGATGGACAAGAAGAGAGAAGGAGGGATGGGGGCGGGGCGGATGTGTGGCAGCGAGGAACGACATTACATTTTCATAAGTCAAGGTTTTCCTTCGAGATTTCATGGCAGAAGTCACTGCCTATAGATTTTCAGAAGCGGATGAAAACGTCAGTGTTCAACTGCAGCCTTGGAGGGAAAGAGAAAGAGAGAGAGACAAAGTGACGAGAGAGCGATTTTTAGTCGTTTCTCTGAGCTTCTGCCTCTACCTAACTCCTAAGTGCGTCCGCACGGACACACCGAGACATCGGGTTTGTCAGCGGCCATTTGTATACTGCTGGCCGGTGAGCAGCGCTCTCCATCTGTGTGGGAGCAAAGCTGGCCTCGCTCTCCACCAATTGGCACTCTGAGGTTCAGCAACATTTTGAGGGACGCATTGAAAGACACGGTCCTTGAAGAAGGCCGTTTGGTAGTTTTGCGCAGACTGGGAATTGATGATTAATAATAATAATACATTTTATTTATATAGCACTTTTCATAGTACTCAAAGACACTTTGCAAACATCAAAATCATCATAAAAGATCCACACACTAAATCCCTTGGTTTAACTTTGATGTTCTTCTTGAGACAATGATGGTGCACTTCTACACCGCCATCATTGAGTCCATCCTCTGCTCCTCTGTCACCGTCTGGTACGCTGCAGCCACTGCCAAGGACGAGGGCCGGCTGCAGCGCATCATCCGCTCTGCCGAGAGGGTGACTGGCTGCAATCTGCCCTCCCTCCAGGACATGATCGCTTCAAGGACCCTGCAGTGGGCTAGAAATATTGTCTGTTCGTGTCCCTCCCTTCCCTCTGGCAGGAGAGATGGCCTCACGCCACGCAAACCGTTTTTTCCCGTCGGCAGTCGGGCCCACCAACAGAGCGCAGGTTCCCTCACAGAACTATTTATTACTGGTCACTCTCCTGCACATCCCTCCATACTTTATGATGAATTGTTTTGGTTTATGACCAAATGGCTCTCCCTGACTTCGTGTGTGCACTGTCTTTACGACTAATTAGCAAATGTTAGTATGCTAACACGCCAAACTAAGATGGCGAACACGGCAAACATCCTACCTGCTAAACATCGGCCTGTTAGCACTGCGTGCAGCCTCACTGCTAGCAAGTCTTGTTTCTATTTTCCCGTAAGCTTTCCTCGCTGTCTAATCCGACAGTTTGGTGAATCAAGAAAGGCTTCGGTCGGCTTGTTGTGTCTTTATTTTGTTGTATTCTATATTGCATGTTTTTTTTAATCAGTTATAATCTAAATAGAATCTGTAGATTTTCTCTTATTAAGTCTTTTAGCTTCTTTTAGCCTCTTAAGTCTTTTAGCTTCTTCAACGAATCTTTCGTTGACTTTGTTTTGAACCCTTGGCCCCGTAGGCCCTGTTTCCCTTGCCATCGACTTTCTGGCAGCCATAGTGGTTGAGAAGTGTTTGATCATTGCTCCCTGCGCCAATGAAACATTTGACTCGGGGAAACAAAACCAAGACTGCCTCCTTGAACAGAATGGATCTATCTATTGACTCCGTGATAAGAGACGGTTGGAGCTGGAAACATCCCTGGCGGGCTGAGGAGTGCTTCTTTGTCCTGACCGACTGATGAGTGTCCCCAAGTCCCTGATCGCAATCCCTGCTGCGGAGACAGCCGCTGCCTGTCTGAGAGCTCCATGTTCTGTCAATAAAGACAGCATATAGTCTGATTTAGAATTGGAAAAGACAGAGTTCAAAGTCTCCCTCGAGCCATGTTTGAGATTTCAATCACATGCAAGAGAAACACAATACAAATTCAGCCACTAATATGTTAATGTTTCCTGATATCTATGTAATTCCACTTATTGGTGTGCTGTTTTTTGTCGGCTTTAAAGCCGACACAGGAATGCTTGGTGAACCACATTCCCGGCTACAGCTCTCAAAATAGCTATAGGGGATAATAATTGACAGTAAATCTGTACTAATACAGTGGTGCAGGAATGACACATTTTGTAGGTCATGCAGTAAGTTCGAGTTACACTGATTCCCTCGACAAGAATCCCACTTGATTTTGGATTAGTGCAGAGAATAAGCTCTGTGGCAAACAAACGATTATGATATGTTTTGTTCAGCCAGGTAATCTTCACAAAGACCACTTTTATGGCTCGTGATGTGTAAATGCAATCATCAAAAGTATCTGCCTTCCTACAGAAAACAAACATTTAATGTTCTATGTTAATCTGATGTTTTTTTTATGCAAATACAAGCAAAACGTTCACATGTATGAAAAAAAGAGCAGACCAATTAATTTGTCTTTTGATAAATTATTTTATTTTGTAAATTAGGATATGCTGCGATGGATAACTTACAGGTTTGGAGCCCGTACCTTGCAGGTTCATGTTGTCTGATGCAATGGTTCTCAAATGGGATACAAGCACCTCTGGGAATACTTATAGTTTATTTCATAAATATTCAATGATATAAGTGTAACTTCTTAAACTGAATTGTATATATTCAATATTAAATCAGACGCTGATGACACACCGCTGTGTATTACATTGTTTGTTTTTGTTTTTTTACCCAAAATGCTTTGCTGGTTAGAGGCAAAAGGTTGAGAAACACTGGTCTAATGCATTGTCTTGTCTTTCCCTTATTATTTTACCACTAACATTTGTTTAATTGTATATTCTGTGCGTGTAATACTTTTCTAATAGTGCCTTTTTTTCGGCGGGAAAACGAGATGACGTCACCGGGCCTGGTTCCGTCTGCGTCGTGTTTGTCGATAAAGTTGTTTTTTTTTAAGCCGGCCAAGATGGCGGACTACGACTTGACAACCAAGATAGCTCATTTTCTGGACCGGCATTTGGTTTTCCCTCTTTTGGAATTCCTGTCCGTGAAAGAGGTACAGCCGCCTTTACGTGCCATGACGCAAACAATATAACGTGCTTGTTTATTTCCGCGTATTTATCCATAAAAAGACGTTTGTAATCGGGAACAGGTTAATCCTCAACCGGCCCGGCGTTAGCAAGCTAGCTAGCCGTAGCTAGGTTACGACCGTTAGGTAGATAGCGCGTCAGCCAGCTGCTAAACTAGACATTTATTTAAGTATATTATAACTCGGGTACTGCTGTCATGTTAGTTATAGTAGCACTCAATGATATCACGCTTCTTATTGCCGTTACCGAGCATGTTAGCTTAATGCCAACAGTGGATTAACGGTGGCTGTGATGTGAAGCGTTATGGTGTCCTGAGGTCGTTTATTTTCTGAAATAGAGTCGGACTCCCAAAGGAAACCAAGTGCTTCTGTTTTCAACAGATCTACAATGAGAAGGAGCTTCTTCAGGGAAAGCTGGACCTCCTCAGCGAAACCAACATGGTGGATTTCGCCATGGATGTGTACAAAAACTTGTACGCGGACAAGGAAATCCCACACAGTAAGAAACATAGTAGTTTAACAGTTTTGTTTGGGTTCAGTTGCATTTAATTCCGTCGTAACATTTTTATACAGAAGTTGTGTTCACCTACAAAGCCAGTAGAAGATTCACAAGTGGAAGCATACTGGATGTGTTGCTCTTTACCTCCACTTCAGCAGTTTATTGATCAAACCCATCAGATCATAATGGTGCCATGATTTGTGAAGACATTTTGTTATTTCTCTTCGCTCACTCCAGAAGCACAGGTGACGTTACACTGTTGTGTTGATATGAGAATGGTTTCTGTTTCAGCTCTGAGGGAGAAGAGGAGCACTGTGGTGGCCCAGCTGAAGCAGCTCCAGTCAGAGACGGAGCCAATCGTCAAGATGTTTGAAGACCCAGAGACGACTCGGCAGATGCAGTCGACAAGGTATGATCACCTCATCAAAGAAATGCTTCATTTGGAAATGCTTTCTTATTTATCACATTATAGTCGTGACAGTATTTTAATACGTGTCAAAGTATGTCTGTGGACTGTGAACGGCTCGTTCTGATCTGATTGTTTTTTTTTATATCAGAGATGGACGGATGCTGTTTGAATACCTTTCAGAGAAACACAATGTAAGTGTGGAAATGTTGAACTGTGTATCCACACACCTGGTTGTATGAAGAGTGCACTTAATTTTCATCTTTTTTTTTTAAGGCAACCCTTTCATTCAAAGACAGTCTTTTCTTCCATTTAACTGGTTCCTGATAAGCTTTCAGCCTTGTTTAATGTCCTTTAATCGATGCATCTCTTTGTTTGTTTTTATTTGTTAGTTTCGACAAGAATATCTGGACACGCTGTACAGGTACGCCAAATTCCAGTATGAGTGCGGTAACTACTCTGGAGCTGCAGAATACCTCTACTTCTTTCGCGTCTTGGTAAGAGTAACCACATACGAATAGAACAGGTTCAATACAAACCCCAATAAATGACATTGTGCAACTTTAAAAAAATAAAACTCATTCTGTTTTTGATTTTGAAACGATGAATTTGTTGTTCTCTGCTCAGGTTCCCTCTACAGACAAGAATGCCTTGAGCTCTCTGTGGGGTAAACTGGCCTCTGAGATCCTGATGCAGAACTGGGAAGCAGCCATGGAGGATCTCACTCGGCTAAGGGAGACTATCGATAACAATGTAAGTGAAGAATACTTTATCATAATGACTTACCAGCTGCCACACACAGACCCACCATGTGAGCCTGTGTGTGGCATCATGGAATGGGGCAAATGTGGACCCGGAGACACCGACTGTAACAGGAACTAACACAGAGGCGGTTTAAAATACTGTTTAAACAAAATACGTTTTGTCATTGCGATGGCGTCACATCTACAAAACTTTACAGGTGAGCAGTTGAGATCAGGATGACGGCTGAGTTCATTTCTGTGATGTGGAAAACGGACAGAATCAAAGAATTTGTTCTGCATCCAAGTCAAATGAACAGATTCAAACGATGCTGCTATGTTTTGGTTTCATTTACGGGCATCTTTCTTCTCTCCTCCGCAGCCAATGAGAGCTCAAGACACCTGTAGAGGGGACACTTAGGGAAGAGGTTGCTTGTTAGTCGTCCAAAAAACAGAAGAGTTTGACGCCAAATGCTAAACTTAAAGCACTTTATTTCTCAAAAGGATGGAATGATTGGTTTTCCAACTGTATTGAAGCACTGTCTTGTTGCGTTAGATCATAAGCATGACTTTTTTAAATGAATTGTTGAAATCTCTCCTCAGTCCGTGAGCTCTCCTCTCCAGTCACTCCAACAGAGGACCTGGCTCATCCACTGGTCCCTCTTCGTGTTCTTCAACCACCCGAAAGGCAGGGACAACATCATCGAGCTCTTCCTCTATCAGCCTCAGTGAGTCTCCATGTGTTCGGCTCCTGCTAACAATACGAGGCGCGTACACAGGCGCGATGGTGTAAAAATGAAGTGTGGGCTTCATTCTTTTATCTCGTTTCAAGAACGGACGTCAGAGGCGCTCGCTGGCTCGGCTTAAACGTGTTATCTTTTATTTGAAAAGACCATTATAGTTTGAAGGCTGTTGTGTCGTCAATACTTTTTATCAACGTATTTTGCACCAGAACATGTTGCACCCACAGAAATGGGCAAGTTTTCTTTAGAATTGTACCTTGTGAATGCGTTTACCGACATGAATCAAGGCTTTTGCTCTTTATTCTTCAGGTACCTGAATGCGATCCAAACAATGTGCCCGCACATCCTGCGATACCTCACAACCGCAGTCATCACCAACAAAGACGTACGGAAGCGCAGACAAGTGCTCAAGGACTTGGTGAAAGTCATTCAACAGGTAAAGTCAATAAATGGCGGCGGAATCGTTTTCAATTTATTTTTCATCCAAATCAGCTCGTGGGTTCATTCAACATTTAAATGACGCTTTCTCTCCCTCCCTCTCTCTCTCCTTCTCTTCCTGCAGGAGTCGTACACATACAAGGACCCGATCACCGAGTTCGTGGAGTGTCTCTATGTGAACTTTGACTTCGACAGCGCCCAGAAGAAGCTGAGGGAGTGCGAGTCGGTGAGTACGGCTCCCTGAGGTTTCTCCTGCTCCACAGTGTGTGTTCGTCATGGTGCACAGGCCTGAATCACTCCTTTAAGAAAGAAACTAAACTAAAACTTTCTTTTAAGTGAGCTGTCTCCCGGGACCGAGGGGTAATATGAAGCTTCCCTTAGCCGTGGTGCTCTGATCTCCTGAGCCCAAAGCATTTAACTTTGCAGCCATTCAGCCTCAGCAAATCCATGTCTGGCCTGATTTGCCGGCTTTTACTTTTATTCAGTTTGATTTTCAAAGCGGAACCGCTGTCAGATTTGGTACTCGGTTGCCTTCTCTTTAGAAACCCTGCAGTATTTTATTTTTTAGTTGCGTGTCGGGGGACCACTTTGCTCTTTCATCAAATGGCTTTTACCCCTCTTGTGTAATTTATGCAGCGAGTGCGAAGGCCTCAACGATCCTGTCTGATACGGGGGAGTGAGCGCTTGTGGAATCCGCTGCCTTTTTAATTGTCAGGGGAATTATAATTTACATGTTTTTGTTCAGTTTTCCTCTAGAGATCAGCAACTTGTCTTAATCACTCGAAAAACATGACGTTCTGCTGTTGTGCGAAGAAAACTTTGAGATTGATGTAGAATATTAATGGCGGCACTGGGCCCATTTTGTCTCAATCACATGACGAAAATGAGTCATTATTATATTTCTGATGGACCATGGCACCTTCCTTTGTGCGTCTACAACGGCAAAGCGTTGAATAATTGGATTTCTGACACATAATTGGTGCCACATAATTTTTTAAAATCCCACGTGCTAATATATTCCTGAATCTGAGCTCCTGTGGAGGTGGTCAAACATCTCATTTGTTTCTGTGGTTGTTGCTTTTAAACCACAGATAGAGACGTCTCAACATAATCTGGTACACGCACACACACAGTGTAAACTTATTTGTTGTTATCGGAGCGTTAATCGTGCCGATTCCCACGAACGCTCGTAAAAAGTAAGAGAGAAAGTTGAGATAAGAGCGAGGAAAGGTTTCCACATGAGCTCCATTCTCTTGTGTCTTCCTCCTTCTCAACATCAGCGCTCGCACCACAGGAAGCTCCTCTGAAGCTGGATAACCGGAGGAGATTTAGAAGCACATTGGTGCATAAATGTGCATTTTAATGAGGTAAATGAGCTTGTGTGACCATATCATGTGTATCCCTTTTTTGTTAGTTTGGACAACAACACAAAAAGATCCAAACCACCAGGACATTTTAATGTATGGGACAAACCAAGAGCAAAACAGCCAGCCCGCAGTAAATAGTTTCCACAACATCATATGTGATTATTCACTCAGTTACTTATTATTCCAGCAGAACATGGTTTAAATAATAGCTGCTGGCGTGTACGCCTTAATGATGACTGCTTTATGTGCATATATTGTAAAATGTGCCGGCAGAGACCTCAAACTACTACCTGAAGGAACACTTTGTCTTTTCCATGTTTTTCTCTGCTTCCTGTTAGTGAAAGCTTTGTGTGTGAAGCGATTGAGCCGTGCTCTTTTCTTTCTTTTTTGTCCTTCAGGTCCTCGTGAACGACTTCTTCCTGGTCGCTTGCCTGGAGGACTTCATCGAGAATGCCCGCCTCTTCATCTTTGAGACGTTTTGTCGGATTCATCAGTGCATCAGCATCAGGTACGGAGTCTTGATTCCCCAGTCTCACTGCTATCAGGAGACATGCTGAGTTTGTGTGTAAGATTAAACAGAGACAGTAATATGAGAAGTCTGAATATAACAGTGAAATAGTAAATGATTAGGTGTGAATATTGTTTTTCTTCCAACACCATCAATGTCCGGCTATTTCCCCCCCAAATTATGTTCAACAGTGAACTGTAAAACAAGTTTTCTAATGACTGTGTATTACCTAAAGAGTATTTACTCAAGTACAATGCCCCTCCTCTTCCGCTCTCTCCACTCAGCATGCTGGCAGACAAGCTCAACATGACGCCGGAGGAGGCGGAGAGGTGGATCGTCAACCTCATCCGTAATGCCAGACTCGATGCCAAGATCGACTCCAAACTGGTGAGTCTTCGCACTCACTAATCCACCTTCTGTCAGACGAGCTTCGCATCACCAGAGCCGAGCAGAAGCGGCCCCGTCTAGACCGTTAGGAAATGTATGCGTGCATTGCTCGCGCAAAAGAAAGCAGCACAGACGTGTTAGGTGGTGATGGATGGATAGATACTTTATTCATCCCCAAGGGGGAAATGTGTGTGTTCACGTTTGTGTGAATTTGTCCCTCAGGGTCACGTGGTGATGGGCAACAACGCCGTGTCGCCGTACCAGCAGGTGATCGAGAAGACCAAGAGCCTGTCCTTCCGTAGCCAGATGTTGGCAATGAACATCGAGAAGAAAGTGGCCCACAGCAACCGGAACGAGGTGTGTGTAGATGTGGTGTGTGTAGATGTGTGTCTGCGGATGTGAACATGAGCTGCATGTAGGAAGTGCACGGAGTCACCGTGACGTCACCGGTTGGTTTGCAGGCCGCCGTTTCAAAGCCTCGAGCCGTCCTCGCATTTTGGGTGTCGCCATTTTGTAAATGGGACATTTCATGCGACCTTATTTAACCTAATTTTAATCTTGCTTATAGTCTATTTGACTATAAATGGAGCATCGATTTACTAAATGAACATCATTATGTATTGAAGAAGACTTGAAACTAGAGATTGAGACTTTAAACTAATAATAGAATGAATTAAGAGAGAAATTGAGTACTTTTCGCATAGACATCCTTACAGTGTCGCCCCCTGATGGACATTAGAGAGAATGCAGGTTTAAGGCTTTTCCGCTGTGGCTTCACCTGGATCTGAACGTTAATCCCTTTTAGTAGTATTTACTGTTGAGGGAAAGAGGACATTAATCTCAGATATCAACGCATTCTGTTTCTTTTATCTTTCTTTTTTACATTAAACAAACCAAGTTGACACTTAAAGATTGTTTAAGGCGCGATTTATTTTAATTTTAGACTTTTAAAAAACACATTTTTTAGTAAGATCGTAGGTCTCCAACGACTCTGTGAAAACATTCTCAATAACTCAAACTTTTCTCCTCCATAGACAATTTATTTTGGGTGAAATAATCATAATTTTAATATACGAGCCACTTAGTATTCTGTTTAATCTGTCAACATTGTTTTCGTCGCGTCAATCATCTGTAGAGAGCAGCAGGTGTGTCTTCAGTTGCTGGATATCTAATTATGGAGACAATCTCTTTTTGCCTTTTTTACAAGTTTAAGCATTTCTTCTAATGTTTGTTTTTGTGTGTTTTCTCAGACGCCAAACTGGGCTGCTCAAGACTCTGGCTTTTATTAAGATGGAAATGGGCCTCAAGAGGATGCAGATGGCTCTCCTGGATGTTATTTATGCTATTTATTGAATCCCTTTTTATTTATCACATTGGAAACTATTGTTATTGAACTGGCAGCATGAGTCCTGCAGTGTGAATTGTCCGAGAGGACGCGGCGAGACCGGATCAAGACGACGTCATCGAGGTATTATTTATCATGTGGACACTCGCTTCATCATGACTTCTATTTATTCTGGTATTAAGTGTTGATTTCTTTGGTTTCTCGATCCAACCGGCAATCAACATTAAACACTTTTTTTGCCTCTTCAGAGAGATTTGTTTGTTTCTTCCTCGAATAATATTCGACCACAAGATGGCGCCATTGGTTAATGTTTGATTAAGAGCTGTTTCCAGACATTTGTAGTATTTCCCAGTGCAATCTCTCCCACCACAGAGTCTGAGTTTAGTATCTGTGATAAGGAGAACAAAAATAAACTAAATAAGTCTTTGAAAAGGCGTCGCTGGCTCGGCTCTCCTCTGACCAGCCTCGACGTTAGTGGCACGAATGATTCGGGGACTGAACAGGAAAATTGAGTCTCAAATGGAGGTGTGAAGCCCCGAGGCGACCGCTCACCATACGACGAATCACACGTCACTCACACACTTAATCTTCCCCTCGAGTCGTCGTCCATCAGAGCCGGTTGTTTCTGCTAAATGCCTAATTTCCGAATATTGAACAATGCTGCAGTGCAAATATTTGACCCGTGTCCATGTACTGAAAACATGCAGTCAGGGTTTGTGAGGAGCACTTTTACTTTGACAAGGAATATCATTCAACATAAACATGTGCCAAGATCATACGTTGCCAAAACATACAAGATAAGACGGCACTGCAAAGTAAATAATACTTTTTTTTAGCTCCATACCTGAGGGGGGGGGCGGCGTTTTTAAGTGAGCGTTCAAAGAAGACGAGGGCTGCATTCCTGAGAACGAGACCTTAACGCCTGTTAAACCTGTCAGGTGAATAGTTTGGGTCAATAAAAAGCTGACGCCCTTTGTTCCTCACATTGTTAGTGGTTACCTAACCTGGTTCTCTCACACACACACACACACACACACACACACACACACACGGTGGTGTGGCAGGAGACAATATGCAAGAGGGGAAAATGCCCCCAGGTGCTTCTCTTGAGTTTTCCTTCAGCGCGACGGCCTCGAAGGAGCAAGAGCGCCTTCTGAGGGGGGAGTGGCTGACAGTTAAACCTCGCCACTCCTCCAAACTCCACACACACTTTTCCAGGACTCAAGATAAACACAACAGACACACACGCTAACACACACGCTTACACACACACACATTCTCTCTCCAGAGCTGACGTGGGCCTGAGGTCTGTGTGCGGCGGCTCCCTTCTGGAACAGCTGGTATCCATCTGTGGTTGCCGTTGCTCTGGTTGCTGCTGCTGCTGCTGCTTCTTCCTGCTGCTGCTGGAGGCGCCGTGGCCGCCCCGAGAGGACAGGAACCGGGCCCCCCCCCCCCCAGCCGAACAAAACCACACGTTCACGAGCGCCGCTGCAGACGCAGTCTCCCCCGAGGTGGACAGCCAGGCTCTGCCGGTTTGAGAGAAGCTCACCATGGACTCCCTGATGGCCTGGGCTGTCACCGACCCGTCTGTGGCCCGGCTGCTCTGGGTCCTGGCTCTGGTGCTGGCCACGCTGCTGGTCTGGCTCTTCTTCTTCTGCTGCTACAGTTGGAACCAGAGATCCTCGCCCTCCCTGGAGCGGTACCTGGCAGGTAGGTGAGCCCTCCAGCCCCCCCCATCCCCTCTCTCTCCTCTCCGGAGGTGTGTGGAGGCCTGAGACTGACGCTGCTGTCTGTGAAGGTTTAGGTTCAGCTCAGGCTCTTTTTCATGAGGAGGAACACACACACACACTTTTTCTTCTCTCTCTCTCTCTCTCTCTCTCGCCCTCTCTCTCTCCCTCTCTCTCGCCAAGTCCGGTAATTGCAAATTGTTAGTGTTTTCCTTTCCAAGCCAGCCCATTTTCCAGAAATGTCCCAGCTCGTGTTGGCTCTGCCCCCGAACACGCGGCTCAAATGTGTGTTTGTCCACGCGAGAGCGCACAACGGCTCCTTCACACCGTTTAGTGCAGCCAAACATCTTTTATTTTTAGGACGCTCCCTCGAGCCACCGCAGGCATACTTTTGTGTTTGAGTAAGAATGTGAGGCTACATGCTGAACCCCCCCACCCCAAGCCCACTGCAGTATGTTAGCCTAATGCTATGTCATAAACATGAGGTGATGAAGGCAACGGGGTGACATGCGGGGTCAAACCTGCGTGTCACTGCAGGAAACCTACATGTTCGCAAGGATTCTCAGCTGCACCACAAGAAACGTCACTTTTGGCACTTCATCACAGTCGTTGAGATAATTATGATTAACTTCCTATATTCTTCCGTCAAGTAATATTTGATTGTTGTTGTTTTCTCCATGCAGTGATGACAAAGCCCTCCAGATCCAAAGCGCCGACCCAGGTGAGAGAATACATCTCATGAGAACAACCGTCCTCCTTCATTCGGCTCACATTCCTGTTTAACCACTAAGAAGTCCTCCTCAGCGCGGTCTGCGCTCATGATCTCTGCCGCACATCAGCGTGTAACGCCCCCTGCGGACTCCAGATGTCCTCGTTCACCTGCGTTTTGCGCCAGTTTCACACATCAGGAGGAACTCGAGAGAACCGGCAGGCTTCATTTCTGCTCGCACTGGACAAGTTTTATGTAATGCTGTGACATTAGTAGAGGCTTCTATCGATGTGGGACAAAGAAAACGTGAATTTGAGATTTCTTTTCAGAGGTTTTAAATAACAAAGCGCAGGGAGTCGGACTGGATTGGTGTTGCTGTGGAGGCAAACGCAACATTCTTCAGTTTTCAATAAACCGGTCTTCTTTTGAGGCTTTGAAATGCTTTGAATGAGTTCTTAAAAGCAGGTCAGCAGCATTTAAAGGAACAGTGCGTCGCATTTAGGGCATCTTGTGGCAGAAGTAGAATATAATACTACAAGCTGCGATTTATTTTGTGTAAAATCACCTGAAAGTAAGAACCTTGTTGAAGTTTATATCGACATGGGCGATGGGTCCTTTTCATGCAGCCGGTGGCCATGTTTCTACAGTTGCCCAAAACGGACAAACCAACCTGCTGGGAAGTTTAGGAGTACAAAGTGTTGACCGATAAATATTTTGACCCGTGAGAGACGCTAAACAAAAATAAAATACGCTGCTGGCTCGTAGGACGACTAAAACCATTTGTTCCCTGTGTAGCACCGCTGTGATTCATCCTGCACGCGTCCTGTTTTTACATTTCATGTTCCATTTAATTATTAAGGGGAAGTGATGTGTTTAACGTTTCCAGCATGAGCCACACTGTTTCTTTTATGAATACAAAGAGGAACTGGCTTTAATTGAAGCTCAAAACAAAGAACATTGTTCTCACTCAAAGTGCCAGACATGCGACTCCTGCTCCGGTTTGTGTGGCACACAAGTCATGCGATATAAATGCAATGCAACTAACGGCCTCAGCCTCCATCTTGTTGTTTTTATCCTTACAATATGATCTAGATGTCGGCCTCGCTTAGTCCTGGTCTCTAGCCTCTCTCCGTCCGGGCCTCTCTCTTCGTCCTGGCCTCGCTCCATCCTGGCCTCTCGCTCTGTCCTGGCCTCTCGCTCTGTCCTGGCCTCTCGCTCTGTCCTGGCCTCTCGCTCTGTCCTGGCCTCTCGCTCCGTCCTGGCCTCTCGCTCCGTCCTGGCCTCTCGCTCCGTCCTGGCCTCTCTCTCCGTCCTGGCCTCTCTCTCCGTCCTGGCCTCTCTCTCCGTCCTGGCCTCTCTCTCCGTCCTGGCCTCGCTCCGTCCTGGCCTCGCTCCATCCTGGCCTCGCTCCATCCTGGCCTCGCTCCATCCTGGCCTCTGGCCTCTCTCTCCGTCCTGGCCTCTCTCTCCGTCTTGGCCTCGCTCCGTCCTGGCCTCTCTCTCCATCCTGGCCTCTGGCCTCTTCGTCCTGGCCTCTCTCTTCGTCCTGGCCTCTCTCTTCGTCCTGGCCTCTCTCTTCGTCCTGGCCTCTCTCTCCGTCCTGGCCTCTCTCTCCGTCCTGGCCTCTCTCTTCGTCCTGGCCTCTCTCTCCGTCCTGGCCTCTCGCTCCGTCCTGGCCTCTCGCTCCGTCCTGGCCTCTCGCTCCGTCCTGGCCTCTCGCTCCGTCCTGGCCTCTCTCTTCGTCCTGGCCTCGCGCTCCGTCCTGGCCTCGCTCCGTCCTGGCCTCGCTCCGTCCTGGCCTCGCTCCGTGTGTCTTGGCACCGTCGCTCTGAGTGTTGTCGCACAGTGGAGACGCACTGAGCTGCCATTGTGCGCGGCGGGTTGGAGTTTCTCTCTGAAAGGCCTCCGTGAGGAAGGCCCTTTGTCCGCTCGGCACCGACCCGCCAGGTCAGAGGTCCGTTTGCTCCCGCTGCGTCCAGAGACGTGCGAGGGCTCCGTCTGCCGAAGGGAACCATTTAGTCTGTCGGTGTCTGTTTGGATTCGCACAGAAGACAAACGCCGAGTGAAAACTAAAAGTCTTTGTCCCCAAATATCAAAGTACAGACTGTGGAGAACACATTGCTCTCATTGTGCCAAGAAAGGACTTCCACGTCCTCCTGACCTTGAGACATCTGAAGGATTTCATTCTGACGGCATGTGCATGAAAGAAAGGATTTCTTCTTTGTGCACGACAGGAATGTCATTCACGCATTCTTTGTCATAGTTTTATTTCGTAGCAAATGAAAGGTACGGTGGCCCTGAGAGCTCAAAAGCAATTCAACTTATGCATTTGCCCTGCCCCCGTGATCCATCCTGTGAAAAA
>NW_027175865.1:2521335-2543835 GCF_023055335.1 Clinocottus analis
CACAAGGTCGAGTAATACTATACTTCTTCCTTCATTCCTAAAATAGTCTTTTTTGTGGTTTGCTGCGGTTTGAGCTGCATGCATTAGCTAAAGATGCAGTGAAACTTTAAGAAAGGAATAGTGTTGCAGGTGCTGTAGTCCACCCTCCCCTAAAAACATATTTAGCGCAATCACACCAGCACGTGTCGGTGCAGCCAGCGCCCTGCAGGAGCATCCTGAGTGCTGGGATGGTGACTCAGCTGGAAAAGAAGCAGGGAGCGTGGTGACGTGTGTACAGCATCAGCAGCTGCTATCACAGCAGTGAAGCATAGTACACATACAGTGAAGGTCTAGAGTCTCCTAATAGTTATATACATCAACTTATTTTCTGTTTCTGATCATATTGACTCTGTGGGCAAGTCACGTTTCAAGTGTCAGTGGCGACCGGTCACCTTGAGCACCAACAAAAAATATAGATTCATAACATTATTCATTATTATAATAATAATGAATTAAACAAATTGGCAATATTTGTGTTTTTCATACACATGGACATAGCTGGGGTCAGTCTGAACAAGACTGAAAAAAGTGAAAAAAAGTCCCCCCCAAATTTTTTTTTGTTGACTTTTGTTTTTGGGTTGAAAAAAAAGTCAAAATGTTTTGTTTAAAAAAAAAAAAAAAAAAAAAAATTCCTTTTTTTTTTAACCCAAAAAATAATAATTTTTTTTTGGATAAAAAAAAAAAGTCAAAAATTTTTTTTGGGGGGGTGAAAAAAAAAAGTCACAAAAAAAAATAAAAAATTTCTTTGACTTTTGTTTTTGGGTTGAAAAAAAAGTCCAATTTTTTTTTTGTGGTCCTAATTTTTTATTTCGTATTTTTTTTGGTCATAATTTTTTTTTTTTTGTGGCGAAATGGGCTTCCATACTTTTCTGTTTCGAGAAGTGTTTTCCTTTTCTTCCCGACACCATGTTCATCCTTTTCTTCCCACTATGTTCATCCAGACGATGGAGGAGGTGAAGCCCAAGAGGAGGCCTCTGGTCAGGGCCGCGTCAGAGGAGACCTCCAGCGATCTGAGCTCCATGAATTACTCTCCGGCCCCCGGCGACACGCTGCCCTGGAACCTGCCCAAACACCACCGCATGAAGCGCTCCAAGTCGGCCTCTGGAGATGTGCTGGACGCAGCGGAGAGGGCCGTCATCCGCATCGCAGGTACTTGCACAGAAAAGTTTAAAAAATGGAGTCGAAATGGGTCCGTTCAGGGGGATGTTTGTGTTAGAAGATGGAGGTTGCCGTCGGCGGTGAACTCGCTGCTGAGGATTTGTCGCGTTCATTCTGTGTTTTGTGTGTTTTTTTGGCAACGCCAGTACAACAGTGTGATTATTGCAGTCCTATAGACCCGTGTGCTGGTGATAACTTGCTGTTCAGTCATTGTTACTCTTGTCATTTGGGTATTGAGAAGTAATCTCTGATGCTCTCCTGCTGGTGTTTAGGGAATGATTAATATTCTGAGTGTTATGGGCTGGTTGTTCATTTGGTTTAGAGACGTAAACATGACTCATTCATTTAATGATGTCCTTATAATCCTAGTTTCTTGACTTGTTTCACACTTCCCATCCACATCTTTTCCAACACATTAGAGACATATTTACCCAACAGTTGTGTGCTTGTGACAGCCTGGTTACTATTCTTCATTTAATAACTACGGTACAACTATGCTACACAGATGCTACACTGAGCACTGAACTACTACGAATGTATCTGTTGCTTATTAACAGCACAGTAATATGTCTGAACAAGATATTGTGTGCTTCAATATGCATATGTCGATAACTATATGCTGCATAGCTGACGTTTATTATGCTGCAGCTCCTCATGGGGTTGACTGCTGGCTTCAGATCCATCCGAATTCACACCTCTACCTCTTCTAAATTAGCATAATACTTTACCCCTGAGACTCTTATAGGCAGTTGAAAGAGATATATGGCCTAATGATATTATTATAATCTCATTATGCTCTTTTAGTTCCCATGGGGGGGGGGGATTTGACCTGCTTGTTGGGCTCCACAGCTCCTCTGTTAGCGGTGCTAGCACAGCTCCTCTGTTAGCGGTGCTAGCACAGCTCCTCTGTTAGCGGTGCTAGCACAGCTCCTCTGTTAGCGGTGCTAGCACAGCTCCTCTGTTAGCGGTGCTAGCACAGCTCCTCTGTTAGCGGTGCTAGCACAGAGGCAGCGCTCAGAAGATGGGACTCGCGGCCTCAGCACTTCCTGTGGCGAGCGTTGAGGCCATCCTGTCTCATCGGACCACAAACAGCAACACCGACCTCGTTCTCCTCCCCTCTTCCTCTCCCCGGTCTTCTTACTGGTTATTGATTTGACGGGGTGGGGTACTGCAGCAGGAGTGTGTGTTGCTTGTTATTGTCTCTGCACACACATCAGCAGCAGCAGGATTGTGTGACTCCTCCATTTTCTTCGGGAGTTTAACATTTTTACTTTAATATTCTTCTCTCATGTCTTCCTGTTGTAACCAATGCGTCTCTATACGCGAGTAGGATGCATTATGGGAGATAAAGTTGATTGTGTTTTTTCATTGAGCTGCTTCCATGCACAAATGCAATCGTTTTATCTCCTCTGTCTTTCATACAATTATGTTTTTAATGAAGACTCCCATTCATATTCATTTACAGTGATGTGAAAAGTATCAGTTACATTTCAGAGTCGTGCTCGTGAAGCAGCTCTGTGCAGTTTACCTGCTGGACGCTAGAGGTCAGTATCTAAAGATAAAGTACAGTGGAGCGTCTGCAGCGTTACCCGCTCACAGCATATTTTCCACATTTTGGAAATGTGCATACTTTTTTTTTTTTTTTGACAGAGCCAATGTTCAGACTGTAGAAAAATGAAACAGGGTGTAAATTTGCCAAGTTGTTTTACTTCATCTGCTCTTGTTTGCACTGCGAGGCGGTAGACATGAATATTTTTAATTAAACATCAGGTCTTTGTACAATTTACAGCTTTAGTGTCTGAGAATCTCTTTCATATCCAAGCTGCCTCGGTCTCGTCACTAAAATATCCGTAATTGAATCAAATCGATTTGAGTAAATCAGCGGCAATACCCAGCCGTACTTTAAACCTGTGATTAGTATTCAAGCTGCCGACCGGCAAGCAAGTAACCAGGACACAAAACAGTGAACACACAAAAGCAGTCGGTGAATAGTGAGCGGGCAGTCGTGTCCGTCCTTTGATGCGTTAAGGTTTTTATTGCCTTTAGCAGTGAACATAAATCAGTGGCAGAGAGTCTATCAGTCTGGAGGCCCGGTTGGCACCGAGGTCATTTACTGCAGCCAGAGTCAGACAAACAGACAAAAGTGAGTCTCTCTCTCTGAGAGACGCCGTCCGCTGGCCGGTAGAAGAACGCAGAGGCAGCTGAGACTTGATGGTTTGTTTTGCACTTCACTTCCCAGAGGAGACAGTTTCCTTCATTTTCTGTGAATGCGGTTTGGCTTTCTGGAGGCGACTCTCTTCTCTCTGACTTTTTTCTTTACGGTGGCAGTTAGTTGAACTGGAAGGTTTTCTGCCTTTCTAATCCAAACATGTCACTTTATACATGGCCAATATGATTTGATTTGAATGACACCCTCATGGCTGCACACGGAGCTTCATGCTTTGATTGTTAGGCTTTGTGAATCGGATGGCCTGCTCTGGTGGATCAAATCAACTGCTTCTGTTTCATGTGAGACAGTTTGAGAAGTCCAGTAACAGGTGCTTTACCCAAATATTTGAAAATGTTTCTTTCAAGTAATGATTATATTTGACAAAATCCTCCTTTTAACCATATGTTTGTATTCCCACAAAACAACAACAATGTTTGTGCATGTAAAACTCTCAAGGATATCTTTATTGGAGAAAGAATATGCTAATTAATATATATTGAGTTTTGGTTTAGTGTTTGTTAGTTTGTGTTTATTGGGTTGCGTATGGAAAGTTCTTGCTCTTCACAGATGAACAACAATTTGTTGTCAAAACTTCACTGGTTGAGAAACACCACACTGAGTTGCGTTGCTCAAAGTTGCAACGCTGCATTTGATTATTCAAGTGACTCGCGGGTGTTGAAATCATTTTCACATTCCTGATTTGAAGAAATTATTCATGCCAATTTTGCAACTTGCAGTTTCACGCTGATGAAATCCTCCTAACTTTCTCTGAAAGCTGAGTAAACAAAAGCTCCCAGCTGTATGAGAAAGTGATAACACACACACATGTGTGCTCAGGCTGCAAGTATGTCTGCAGAATTGTGTTGCCTTTAACACTGAGAGTGTAGCTACGCTGCGATTCAGGCTCCTCTGACTTTAACGCTGCAGATTGTCAACATCTTTAATAGAGCAAAGAGAGATTTTGGAGTCGGTGCTGCAGCTGAGCGGCTCGTACAGATGGCATGACGTTAGCATGAGATGCTGTAGCACTTCTGTTAGCATTTGTTATAGCAAAATGCTTCACGCATTAACAAATGCTAACAGAAGTGTTACAGCATCTCATGCTAACGTCATGCCATCTGTATGAGCGCTGTGCCTCACCATCATCCAGGCAACGGACGTTATGTTTCTGTTGGTAAGGAAATACTCTGATTCACAGTTTATGTCCTGTGAACTTTTTCCTTTTGGAGAGAAATTCTTCCAAGCAGCACTTCCTTGTGGGAAGATCTCATTGTAGCTGGAGTTTTTCTTGGCATCCTGACCTGGTGTTGCCACCGCTCTGTGTGAGAGGCTCTGTCATCTCTTTGGATCTAATAGTAGGTCTGTTTTCCTTTTGGCACTGTGGACTCCATGAAGTTCAGGGTCTAAAAGACTCGTTCATACTGTGTCTTTCACTGTAAATGTCTGGAATCTGATTCATTTTGAGCTTCACACACTTAAGTCAGAGCTTGACAGTTAAAGTTGATCAGATTTAGAAGTTTACATTATGCTTATAAGCAGTTCTGTCCATAAGAAGCAGGTATTATGGAGTCCGTATTATATGAGGTGACATTTCACGAGACTAGAAACAACTAGAAATTCTGTCTTTAGCTTGAATCTATGTTGCTGTGGTTGACATTTTCACACACATCCAGTGTGCAGTCCTGAACCCAGCAGGTGTGGTCCTCTGGCTTTGAAACGTAAAAATCTGCCGTCATTCAGTATTGTATGGAAGCCCATTCCCGCCACACACACACACACTCACACAAAGAATTAGGACCAAAAAAAAAAAAAAAAAATTTGGACCCAAAAAAATATTTAAAAACAAATTAAGAGCAAGAAAAAAAAAATTCGGATTAAAAAAAAAAAAAAAAATTTTTTTTGGTCCTCATTCTTTTTTTTCTTCTTCTTTTTTGGCCCTTTTTTTGTCCTAATTATTATTATTTTTTGTGGCGGTAATGGGCTTCCGTAGAATTGGGAGTATGACGTGACTTTAGGGAGAACCAAATGTTCTGGTAGTTTTTTAAAGCTGTGAATAGTTCAGGATCCACTCGGCGAGTCTTGCCCCAGTTTCTCCAGCAGCAGGAACTCAAATAACCCCACATTTGTTTTTTCATCGAGGTAGTGTGTCTATCTATCTGGGGTGGAGTTGTCCCGAGTGTGTGTGTGTGTGTGTGTGATCTATCCTTGTGGTGTGCGGACGCCTCTGTGCCTTTAAGAGGAGGTTCTGATAAGTGTGTGTGTGTGTGTGTGTGTATTTCTCAAGCTGAGGAGGGGAGTGGTGGTGGTGGTGGTCTGGAATGAAACCTCCAGCTTCAGAGGGTGAAACTGTGACTGTGCGTGGGTGAGGAAGGAGGTGGGGACAGACAGAGAGCTGGACAAACACCCGGGAGGGTTTTTTTTTAATCAGCACTGAGAGTCAAAGAGGGTGGAAAGTTTGAAGAGAGAGGAAGGTGCCCTAAACTCCCCGACTCAGCATCAGCCATGTCCATGCCCATGTTTGACCCGGGTCAGCGGCTGTCAGAGGAGCAGGACTATGTGCAAGCCTATGAGAACGTCAGGGAAAAGTATAAAGGTAACGGCAAACCCCCTCCCCGGTGTTCACTGTACGGACCTCAAATGACAACGTTTGATTTAGTTTTTTGTATCGATTTGCAGCTTTATGTTGGGACGTTTAATATTTCTATTCTAGACATTTACAAGAAATGTTGTCTGACATGTTTGCAAACATCTGCATCAACTATTTGTTATTATTAGTATTATAGTCTCCGACCGGTGTCACTTTAAAACAATGGGTTCCTTCGTGGGGATTTGTGTGTCTCTCTGAGGTGCAGGAGGCTGGGGGGGCGTGGCCTTCAGGTGAGGCAGTCAAACACAATAAAACACCAGCCTGTCTCCTCTCTGAGCCGCCAGCCTCCTTTGCATTCTGGGGGAATCACTGTGGAGCACAGGGAGGGCAGACATTTGGCTCTTGCTGTGCTGGCACCGGTCCAACAGATACGCGAGCGATAGGAGCTACTGAGGAACATTCACCCGATTATCTCTGGGCACACACACACACTTCCACGACTTGGTGGTGTTCATCAATATAGAAAGCAGACACAGGAAGCCGGATCAACCCTCAAGACGCTCCCTGCAGGTCATTTGCTTACTTTATTTGACCGATGCAAAGCTTGGGAGGGAATCAACGCCTCTGTGCTGCAGGAATATAATCTGTCAAAGGAAAGTTAGAATAGATAAACTGTTGCAACGCTTCTGTTGCATCTCTGACCAAGTGCTCCGATGCTCAGGCATCCTCCCTTCATGCCCTTGTAGCACTCAAAATAAGAGCCTTGTGATGTACTATTATGGTACTGCATGCCACCAAATATAACACATTGTGATTACTTTGGACATCATTTGTTTTTAATCCAGACTCTGTTGCTTTTAGAATTAAAGACGGCTGTTTTAGTTCCACTTTTAAATGACCTTTTGCTGCCTTTACGTGTCACTCTCAAGCTCCATGTGTGATTGAAGGCAGGTGAGTTGGAGCAACATCTGGAGGTGATTTAGGGGCTCGGGACGGGAACAGCTGTGCTCTCTCATACAGTAGGAAACAAGTGGAGTAGCAGCTCTCTTAATAGTTTGTGTAACTGGATCAAAGCACCAGTCTGCTGCTCCACGCCGCGTCACAACCTCCAGTCCCTCCGCCAACATCGCACTTCCTGTTACTCCTTTCCGATTGTTGGTTTTCGGCTGCATGCCATTAGTTTTTTTGATCATTGCACGTCCAGAGCGAATGGAAAGCTCTCGTCACATCTGTGTGTGTGAAGCGGGAGGCGGAGGGAAAGTCGCTTCATCAACTGTTCCTTTGTGGCGTGAAGCTGATCTTGTTGTTTTTTAGAGCTAAAAGTGGGTTTGTTGTTTTGGGGTTTGTCGTGAGATGACGCCTCCTTTCTCCTGGGTGTGTGTAGATGACTGTGTGTGTCCTGAATAACTCAAGTATGAGCCACATAATGCTGTGTTTGTCACACCAGAAGATGCAGGGAAACTGTTTTGTTTTACATTTCCAAAAGTAGTTTCATTCATGAATGTTTAATAGCGATGTACAAGGCTCCATCGTATTATTATCTTTCACCACCGTCCCAAAAATCTCTTCGACCGCTATAAACCATAAACAAATCTAGATGTTTTCCTTTGTAATTGTGGTTATTTGCATATGAACAAAACATTAACGTGATGAGAAAATAACTGTAACTGAATGCAACCTCCATTAGCGGCGCTGCTAACGTTGTTAGCTCTTCAAGGCAGATTTGTTCACATTGATGGCAGTCTCCTAGTCACACACCACTACTGGATAGTTGACATTTTTATTACCTCGCTCTGCTGACGGTGACGGATTCTGTTTCTATTTTCATCTCTGATGTTGATGCCGTTTCAAAATTCACAACACTGGTGAGAGATATCAGATCCTAAGAGACGCACGCCTCATGTACAACTCCACCACTGGAAGGTTGAACAGTGTTTCTCCTCAACTACATTTCTTAATCTCACATAAATCAAGTTGTTATTCTTGTCTTGTGAGGCTCATTTGCATAAATTACTGCGGACCGTGTGCTTGAGCTCTGTGTCATAATCGTAACTGAACAGATCTATTGGTGTAGAACAAGCAGCTCTGCTTTAAATACTCACAACGGATATATCCCAGGAGTTTACTCTGTCAGTCTTCAAGTTATTCTGGTTGGACTTTTGACATTTAGCTCAGTGAGATGTTGCGTAGGACGGCTGCAATAACTGCTCTTTCTCTTAACAAACATTATCGGTATTACGGCGTCAAAGTATTTTTTGTGCAATCAATGTCTTTGGAATACAAGTCATGTTTTAACAATGTTGGATATCTACTTTTATTACGATTATACAGGTTTGGCTGCAGTGTTCGTCCTCCTCTAGAAGTACTTGTACAATCTGTACTGAGGAAGGAGTATTTCAGGCTGGAAGCGTCTCAAACGCAGCACAACGGTACGATTGACTCGCCTCAGCCTTTCAAGTGAAGTTGCTGGTTTTGCTGCCACATATCCGATAATTATAACCATTTTTTTCCTCAAACCTTTTGTTTTTAAGATTAATTAAGTCCCAGTGTGAAC
Organism: Clinocottus analis; assembly: GCF_023055335.1. NCBI lineage: Eukaryota > Metazoa > Chordata > Actinopteri > Perciformes > Cottidae > Clinocottus > Clinocottus analis. Next base: position 2,529,883 of record NW_027175865.1, read on the forward strand.
AACAAAATGCTTCATATCAAACGTGGCTCATACTCTTTTACAATATACTGAAATAATAATAAAAAAAGGAGACATTGCAGATAAGAGAGCAGTCATTTAAGGCAGGAAGACACTAAAAAGCAGCCAATCACAGTGTAGGATCAAACGCATCCACCCAGTGTGCAACTGCTATCAGACATATGTTTCAGTAAAAATGTTAAAGATTGCAACTTTAAATATAAAATAGTTCTCCTTTGTTCATTTTGAGCCTCCAGGTGAACTGTGACTGGTTTCACAAGACGATGACACTCGTCTTTGTCTTTGTCTCTCATCCTGGTGTTTGCCCTGTAAAGTGGACTTCAGTGTGTTAAATCCAACCCGCAAGGTGGATTTTAAATGTATTCAGTGTCCCACTCCCCCTTCTCAAACACTCTTTTATAGGCTGACGCATTGGGAAACCTGCAGATGCACCAGAGAGAGAGAGAGAGAGAGAGAGAGCGAGAGAGAGAGAGAGCGAGAGAGAGAGAGAGAATACCAGCAGGGTTCACTTCTAAAAGGGCTGCGATAAGTTTATCTTGTGAATCCCCGTTGAGCTGCAGCGTCCACAGAGCAGCTTCCCTCCTCCACATGTCACTTCCAGCTCTCGCCTCAGATCAGTTTCATGCAACTTGATCTCACAATCAAAAATAGCGCCAGTGCTCAAAGTTATGCACGCATGTTGTGTGCACATAGAAAACTAATCGTGTGCGTTGATGCATAATCAAAGCCTGTGACCGCTTCACGATGCTGAAGTTCAGCTTTTAGTTTGAAAAACATCCACCTGGAGGAAACACTGTGTGCTGTAACCAGATCAGGCACGGAGGCTTAGTTGTATTATAACAGTAATGCATGCGTTAGAAAGCTGTAGGACTACAAATATGAATAGATATGTAAATGTTCCATCTTTTTTCACACTTTAAAATGTCGCTAAATAATTCTTTTATTTATTCTTTTGACTCCTCCTTCAATGGACTGCTTGTCTTCCGCCCTCAAGGAGGCTCTTACTGTGAAATGACTCGTGCATTTCATTTTAAAGGCCTCTCATGTCTGCTGTTGGCTTCTTATATGAGCTGTCAATCATCTGCTGACAAGAAACGTCAATGAAACGACTTTTTAAACCAGTCAGTCAAACGAGTTTGACTTGTAGCTGTTGGACGTCTTGGTGGAAATCTTTGAAGCAGGATTTCTTCAGCGCTGCTATTTAATTTCATCCACCAGCTCTCGGGTCTCGCTGCCCTGCAGCTGGACAGCAGGCTGTGTGTGCGCGGTCGGTCCAGAGGAAAGTTTCAGTCATGGCATTTTGATTTAGTCTGCGTGCATGAGTTATTTTAGAGCGGGCGCTCCATCCCACAGGGTTCATCCAGGTCTTCTTCAGACCCTGCAGATGACGACAAACTGCATTGTTTTAGCTCGACCTCGATGTATTTTTATATGCGTTTATACTAAAATATCCGGACACACTCGAACATTATCTCCGCAGATGTTCGCACCTTCACGCGACCTTCACGCCGTAGATTACCCAGGATCCTCTCACCTGTCTGCTACTTCACATGAGCTCGTGAGGTGACCTGTTGGTTCACATGTGCAGCTGAAACATATTGTTTGCTGAGCCCATGGTGTGAGAGCTCGTATACGTGGAGTCATCGGACAAACTTTGCTTTCCTTAACCCCAAAAAAAACTATTTTTATTTATATTTTTCATTAGTTTTACTCTTTTTTTTTGGATTAATAGGTTTGTAGTTTAGTAACAAACAAGTTTAAACTGCTGATTCTGTCCGAACAACCAACCAATGAAGCTTTAAATTATAACAGGAAAAAAACATCAAAATCCTCACATTGGAGCTCAAGTGACCAGTAAATGTTTGTAACTTATTTCCTGACATGAGCAATGAACGCTTCTACTTAATTTATCAACCCTTTTTATTTAATACATAAAGTGCAACTTTGCACTTTAAAATTCCCCAAAATGGAAGCCAACGACCATGAAAATAATCTGAAAGGAAACAAAGGTCACAGAGAATACTGTATTCTGATTGGTCAGAGGGCCAATAGACATTTTTGACATCAAGTTATGGCCACCAAACCTGCCTTTTATAGAGCCAAAAGACGTTTTTACATCAGAGAAGAAGAAATGCCCCGTGACAGCTGTACGAGTGTCAAGCAGCACTGCTCCTGCAGCGAGACCAGTCTGCTAGCGCGAGCTACATCGGCCATGATGCCACTTTATAATCTGGCAGTAATGGAGGAGTCCACATTCTTTCACCGAGTCAGAATCCCCTTTGATGAGTAACGCCATCGGGATGTAATTAGTTCCTCTTCTCTCTGGTTTCTTCTGTGGAGCGGTTTCAAGTCTGCAGAAAGGTTGAACCACCAGACATGAGACCAGCGTGGAGTGGACCTTCATGAGCCCGGAGGGGACGGGGTGGAGCGGCCGTAATTGAGATGGGATTTATCGTCGAGTGGAGGGATTAGTGTCTCCCAAACCCGGGGAGTCAATAACAGCTGATGTTGATTACGTGAAGCAGAATGCTAGCAAGATATCCACATCTCCTGGTCTTCATCATCCCCCCTGAGATATGGTTCAAACCATATTTCTTTTGATCATTCCCTGCGTTTAACTACAATAATATGTCAAATGTTTGTCATTTTGCAAGAACCTGTACTGAAATACAGCTTGAATGTGACGAATACGACTCATTTTACATCAATTGCGAGCTGTCAAAGCTTCTTTGAAGACTCTGGTCATCATTCTAGACACGTGAATGAATAAATGGATTTATTAATTGATAACAAAAACAATCAGATCTTTGTATTGACGTGATTCTCTTCCTGCACATCTGCTTTACCTGTTGCTTATCTGGTACCACAAGTAAAGAAGAAGACAACAATTCAGTGTTTACTTTCCCACAGTGTTTTAGGAAACCGATGACACACAGAGTCCACTGTGCGTCCGGTAAGATATTCACAGATAGCAGTGACACGATAGACGGATGTCTTTCTAATCTGTCTGTGAGGATGATGTCATCGACGGAGAGGTCTGTCTGGTCCGAGGGAGATTTCTGTTTCCAGGACACGGTCGAATACAAACTGACATTTCATCCCGCCTGAGTGCTCGGTGTGGTGGAGCTATAAAAGGATGTGAGTGGATACGAAAATAAACTAAAATAGCATCGCAAGTAGTGATTTCTACACTGCATCCCTGCATATAGAGAGATAGTGGTGCAGGATTGAGGCCTAAAACCAGACAATGAATCAGCATTTCTGCACTTCTGGTTCACTTAAAAGACATTTGCAGGTTTAAATGTACAAAATGCATCATTAAATAAACCTCTCGTGTATTTAGTTTTCTAATAAGTAGCTACATAAGACTCCAAAACGTTGTCATCATCATCCTGTGTACTCGCGCTCTTGTGCCCGTGGTGTAATTCCTCCACAGCCTCTCGCTTTTTACTTTAAAAATCATAAAACTATTATTCATTTGTGAAGATTATCCTCGCTGACCGGAACGTGTTGGTATCAAACGTTTGTTTGGCACACAGTTTATACTCTGCAATAATCCTAAATCCTGTGACCCAGTGGAACGTGAACTTCCTGTGTGTCTTACAACAACACGTTGCCCTCGTTGTCCTTTTGTGTGTGTATTGATTAATGACTTCAATGCCGGCGCGCGAGAGGACGCCGCAATCTGTGTTTTTACAAGGTGTCGCTCGTAAGTCGGCCGTCCGTCCCTCGGCCTGACCCGTGCACGGTGTGCGCGTCCCGGGCTGTGGAACAATGGCGCTAACACCCTGGTTCTGGCACGCCGCAGTAAGCCAGGCTAATGCCAGGAATGTCAGTAGTGAGCTGGCTGGCATGGACTCTTTATTTTTTCAGCAGGGTGCCTGAGTTTAAGGAAGGCGCTGCTACCTTTTTTCCACGAATCCACGAGGGAATGAGCTCATAGATGTGAATCTTGCCATTCACACCTTTCACACCTCATCATTTACAAACTCTGCAGCATGTTTTTACTTCGATCGGAGGTTAGAAGTTGACATAAGTACAATCATAATGTCGCTCCGCGCACATACATTTCCCGACCTCCCCCGTGGTCGCGTTAGCATTAGCGTCTCTTGAGTGTCACAGTCCTCCGGACTCAGAATGGATTCCTTGTCCTTTGGTAATGAATTGTTTCTTCCCCGCTGGCCCGAGAAGAGCCTCTAGTGGAGCTGCGTCAGCGCTACACAAAAGGCGGCCTGAATGCGTCTCTTTCACGCTCGTAGAGCTGAAGGATGGCGGGCCTCCGAATCCATTTTTCATCTTGGCACATTCTGTGAATTCCTCCGTGTTTTGGTGTCTCCCTGTAAAGAGCTCTTTTCTTTCTTCTGTGTGAAAGTGTCTCAAAGAACACACACACACACACACACACACACATACACCGTGCTATTCTATCGTTGCTCTCTTGTGTTTACATCGTGTAGTTATCATCAGCCTCTGAGTAGCAGGAAGTTGACGGCGATGGTGTTTCCCACTCAGAGGAAGGACTACAGAAGCGTCGACAAACCGGTGACAAGATGGCTGCAAAGTCCCCATAGCTAGTCCCCATAGCTAGTCCCCATAGCTAGTCCCTTAGCTGGTCCCATAGCTGGTCCCCATAGCTGGTCCCATAGCTAGTCTAATAGCTAGCCCCTTAGCTGGTCCCATAGCTAGTCCCCATAGCTAGTCCTCATAGCTTGTCCCTTAGCTAGTCACATAGCTAGTCCCCATAGCTGGTCCCATAGCTAGTCCCATAGCTAGTCCCCTAGCTAGTCCTCATAGCTAGTCACATAGCTAGTCTAATAGCTAGTCACATAGCTAGTCCCAAAGCTATTCCCCATAGTTAGTCCTATAGCTAGTGCCTTAGCTAGTCCCCATAGCTAGTCCCCTTAGCTAGTCCCATAGCTAGTCCAATAGCTAGTCTAATAGCTAGTCCCATAGCTAGTCTCTTAGCTAGTCCCCATGGCTAGTCACATGGCTAGTCCCCTTAGCTAGTCCCCATAGCTAGTCCCCTAGCTAGTCTAATAGCTATTCCCCATAGCTCGTCCCATACCTAGTCCCCATAGCTAGTCCTCATAGCTCGCGGTTACATCTTTTTGGGGATCAGATTCGGGGCAGCAGGAATGTGCCTCTTGTGGTTGATTATTCTTCACATAAACTGTTGTTTTGCGGCAGCAGCAGGACGGAGCGGTGACAGTAACCAGATTATTTTAAGCTCCTTACAGTCGACTCCCTGACTGGTCGGTTGTCTGTTTGTGTCCGTGTGTGTCCGTGTGTGTGTGTGTGTGTGTGTGTGTGTGTGTGTGTGTGTGTGTGTGTGTGTGTGCGGATGAGCTGCAACAACTGCACACGGAGTTTGATGTATCACCTTCTTAGTGATGGTCCAGCTCCAAGTCTTCATGGCTGGCACGCGGTGGTGGGGAGCGCCGCATCCCACAGAGAGCTGCAGGGGGGTATCAGGTCCCTGGACTCTGATCGAGAGGGACAGGAGACGTTTGGCTGTGTTGCAGCGTTTTGACACCGTCGTACTGAACAGCTGCTCGCCAACACAAACACAAGTCACCCGGGCGGAGCCGTGGACTCACATGGCTCCACCATGACATTTAGCATTTAAACTTCATTTTCTAACGGCATGCGCCATGAGGTATGAAATTGATTTATTTCAGTATCTAATCAGGACGAATTAGTGACATACAAAGCAGCGATTTATTACATTGTGTATCAGATAGTCGGCATCGATGTCTGTATTCAAGATATTCATAATACGCCTCAATCTCTTCTCCTTTTAAAGATGTATGAACTGAGGGAGCATCCGTGAAAAAGTGAACCTCCACATTTTACAGCGTGCATAAAACCCCCACAAGCTCCCAGAAGGCATTTCACCTCCACTACTAAGTTGTAGTATACTTTACGTTATCGTCTTTGTGTTTCGTGCGGTCCGTGTACGTTATGATAGTTTACTGGATTGGCAAGAAACTTTTTTTTTTTTTCCTTTAAAATAGATTTTGTTTCATTTTTTTAACATTACACCTTTTAAAGTGATGTATGTTTTACACAAATGCATTTTTGTGGATACATTTTAAGGTGTGTAGCTTGAACTAAGTTTATACATGTTGCATATTGAATATAATGTTCTCATGTTGTCAGGTGGTTGTTGATTTATTTGATAGATATGAGTTTCATGAGTTTGGTACAACTCAATTGCATGATTGGGAAGAAAAAACAAGATGGAAGAGTTGGAGTTGGATGATGATGAAGAGTTCTTGTGCTTCAACTTCAACGGGGTTTGCGGCGCCAGCGAGTTGAGCTCTGCTCACGCTTCCCTGCAGAAGTATAAATTGGGCATTAGTGTGTTCACCTGTTGTTTCTGATATTTTGTGTGTGGCAAAAACAGTGGAAATGGAGCCGTCTTGAAGCGTTTTATGCAACTAATATGCATAAAGATGGCTGTGCTCCATGTAGCTGTTAGCTGTTAGCACCTTTATCTCTCTCCTCATTGTCGCTGCAGCCGGCTGGAACCGGATCTGTGCCGACGAGCATTCATTGATTGCGTATTGATCGGGAAAAGGGGGTTTGTTTCAGCCCTCCTGAGGAATTTCTCGACTCCACAAAGCTGTAGCATGTCTCAAAATCTATCAGCATCCTGATGCAATTAGCCACGCAGGTGTTTTACATTGATGTGAGTGTCTCACTCTTTACTCACTCATGTGGCGACCGTCTGCACGTCTGCACGTAGACTTGTACCTGATGGATATTAAGACGCTCTCCTCATGCGTCCCGATCTTTAAGTGTAACGCATGTTTTAGATTTCAGCGTTGTTTCTGCTGAACCCTGTTTTGGACGCAACGTGAAGTATTTCAGCGATTTATCTTTCATAATGAAAAGCATCTGTCAAAGCTCTGCGAGACTATTTTAGAACCGCAGCACTGAGAACATTATTATTGATTTGTAATAGATGTTTTTTTAAACTAAGTAGTCTGGTCACCGATACTTAGTTAGTGTCACTTAGTGGCAATTAGGAGGAAGACAAACCTCCAGCAGGAAGTGGCCGTGATGCCCTGCATCACACCGATAGAGCCGTGTCATTGATGAGGTCACGTGTCGACACACACATATTAATAACACGGTCACATGCTGCAGGAACCCAGCTTTCTTGATGGCGTTTTCTGTTGTCGAGCTGCCGTTCCTCTGTTGTTGTGTTACTGTTTGGACTTATCAGTTTCCATAAGCAGAGCTTTAATTCTGGAACAAAAACAAATCGAATTTTCTTTTCTCCTGAATCCTCAAATGCTGGTCACAGAATCTTATTTCACCATAAAAGATCTTCTGTGCAGTCATGAACGCACATCTCTAACAGTTGCATTCACGGATTTCTACACAACTTCACTAACCGTTGCTCCTCGTTTCTCTCTGACAACTTGAACAGCTCTGAATATTCACGCACATGTGAGTCCAGTTTTCCGTGTGCAGGCTGGTGTCCTCCTCTTTCAGACTCAGGCAGCAGTTTCAGTCCTGCTGACTTCAGAGCAGCAGAGACCAGAGGATGCTGCTGAGTCAGTCGTGACCTTCACTGTCATCTTCTCAAATAATACTGTCAAGGATTTAACAACGTAAACCTCTGGGGCTTCTGGTTTACTGCCTTTTAAGAAATGGATTGGATTATTTTTTCTATCATTTCATTACCGTCGATGGGATTCATTGCACCTAAGACCTGAATTTAATTTATGTTCATTTATTTAGCTGCTCTGAGTGATCTCAGCTCTTACGGGAATGTAGTGCAAGTTTAAATGTTCGGATTGCAAAAAAGGAAAGAAGTGCCCTGTCATCTGAAACCCTTTGAGGTCCTTTATGCGGCACTGTTCATGAAAAACTAAGCAGGCTGCTTGAATCCAGTATTTCAGGGGGTTTAATGCTGAGTCACTGAGGCTGTGGTCCTGATGGAGGAGGAATAAACCACATTTTATATGTTTCAGCTTCACTTTGTCTTTGATTTGAGATGTTTTATTGTATCTCCTGGACCGGTCGAGCATCTCTATCTTTTCCTGCGTGGGTTTTATTTCCTCTCGTCACCTCCTTCCCCTCCGTCAGTCGTCAACACTTTGCTGCATTGGCTGCTCCGGCTGAGCCCTGCGATGTGACGGGACGACGCGAGGGAGGGCGGAGAGGTGGAAAAGACCAGAGACGGGGTTTTTTTTTTTCTTCTTTCTTTTCTTTCACAAGTCCTCCTGCTGACGCGGATTGTGTGCGAGCCGGCAGCAGAAAGAGGGGGGGGGAGTAAGTAAAAACACTAAGCTGCCAACTTCTGTAGCTGCAGCAGAGAGAGAGAGAGAGAGAGAGAGAGGGAGAGGGAGGGATACGGTCAGCCTGCAGCGAGCAGAGAGACGCTTGCATCCTCCGGCGGGTGTTTGGCTGCTCACCTTGCAGAGCTCAGACTCGGCTGTTTGGAGCCTCCAGCAGACGCCAGCATGGACCCTGCGAGGTCCATCCAGCATGAGATCAGCTCCCTCAAAGGTACTCCTTCTCTCGCCCTTTTTTTTTGCTTCCTCCGGGTCGCTGACATCACCGTCATACGCTTGCAGGACCGCCTTGTTTTCCCACAATGCCTCTCTGGTGAAGGGCTTCCTCATCATATAGATGAAGAGCGGCACAAAAAAAAAGTTCAGCTTTGAAGGGTCATACGGAGAAATCTTAATCCTCCTGTTTCCCCCCGTCGCTCTCCGCATGTTCTTGTGGATGAAAGGGAACGGAAAGCTTTTGTTCGCCTTTGTGACGAGAGCGGAGGGAGCGCGGGTCAGAGGGGAAGGATTGTGCGGAGGAGTTGTGTGTCTACGAGCTGTTATTCTGCTGCTGCTGCATGCGGCACGCTGAATGCGTCGGCGTCGGCTGCTGCAGAGCTGCTGCTGCTGCTGCTGCTGCTGCTGCGGCTGCTGCTGCATTGCCGCGCTAGCAGCAAGGATCCAGCCAAGTGTCGCCCTTCAGCCAGCGATGGGATGGTTTAGTCTGGTCAGAAGTGAACGTCTGTAGTGATGGAGGAACAACTGTCAGGCTGCAGCTCGGTCAGATGCTTCTGAGATTCACATCAGCAAAGTTTGCTCCTCCTCTCGTCTCCATCACTGCCAGGTGTTTCACTTTTTCTGAACTGACCGACGTGTGTCTTAATTAGCCAATCAGGAGCTTTAAAGTGTCAGTTTCATCATCTTGTATACTTCTTTGAGAGACATAGAGAACACACAATCAATTACTTTCTGATTTAAATACAATTTTGTTAATTTTAGAATAATTTATCATGGAAAAGTTATGTCACAGATGTGACCTCTTTTTTTAATTTGTTAAATGACATAATGGGTTTATCCCATTTGAGGTATTGAAGGAAGTTGTGTTTGTGCGCAAAGCAACCGTAGTAAAAGTTAGTTAGTAGGATGTGACCATTTTTATTAATTCCTCAACTTGCAAAGTAAAGCAAAGGCCTTTTTTCCCATCATGTATTATTTTTTTAAACACAATCTCTCAGGGAAGTCTATTTATTGACAAACACCCAACTGTAAGGCATCTTAAAATATTCAAATACTGCTCCTCTCCTGCAGTTTTCCTCTCATGTCGCTCATCTCCAGACTCAGTTGATGAGGTGTTCAGGTCTGTGAATCAGTCCAGCAGACTTTCATACGGACACAGAAACCCCACTTTGATAAAGAAAGACCGGCTCCGCCCACAGCAGAAGCTTTTTGAAGGTGCTCCGGGTGGAGTCGAGGTTTGTCTGCGTGGAAACGCTTTGGAAAAGGGGACATAAATGATCCTGGAGATCAGAAGGAGTCCTCAGTCCTTCCCTCGGGGCCTCCAGGGGAACAAAAGCTCCCTCGCTTCACCGAGCGCTCCCAATGGAGTGACTTAACGTTGCTGCTCAGTCCATTCGTACGCATGCCGTCACCTCCACGCCGCCGCCGCCCCGCGGTGCTTTCCTTTCTCGTCTGCTTTTTCCAGACACTTTGTGGAGAATCGGCCCCTTTTGAAACACAAGAGCTTGTTGACGCTCTTTCTGTGTGTGCAGAGGCCGCTGTTGACACACGGCCATGGTTACTCATCACTGAGGGTTGGGACCGGTTAACCTGTTAAAGCTGGAGTTATGTCTCTTCCTTCTCGCTGCCAGCTTTGGGTCTTGACCCAGATATGCTGAGCTCATTTCAGGCTTATGAACAAAGACGAAGGAAGTGTTTTTGTGAAAGAATCCATTTGATGAATGAAACTCAACATTTGGTTCTGCCCTTACTTTAACTTTTCTTTCTGTTCTCTCATCTTTTTTTGCATTCTTTATGTTGTTGATCTTGAATTGTTTTACCCACAACAGGTTTCCAACTTCAACCTGGTGAAATAAGTGCTTTTTAATTCATTTGAATCAAACAACAGAAGCATTCAGAAACGAGACCCTCTGCTTTCTAACCACCAGCCAGTCCTCACTCGCTCTGTTTTAACCGTTGGCCTTTGCAGCTTTGCGTTTTAGCTTTGTATGTTTTCAACACTCCCTCCACTCCAGAGTTTCTGTCTCGCCCTTATCGGCATGTTTTCACAAACAGAGCGCATGCCTTTGTGAAGGTTATGTGCCAGACGGTGAAAGGGAGATGGTGGAGGCTCTTTCAGCCCGGCAGGTTCAAACCTGAGATACGCAGATAAAAGGAGGTTCAGAGCAGCGGAGGTCAGCGCACTCGACCTCGGAGCTGTTTCAGTGTTTCAGACGGACTCGGCAAAGTGGCATCGTGACACTCGGCAGGTTCAGACCGACTTCAATATCGCCCTCAGATCTAGAAAATAACAGATTGTAACATTAATATCTGTTAACGTGAAAGAAGTCATTTAAAGCAAGATAGAAAATGTTGGAGAAAATGTTTTAAATTAAAGTAAGAAACAGCACACCTGATAACAGATGTTTAGTAGATGTGACCTTGTGTTTTGCTTGTCACGTGCAGGTGTGTTTAAAGATGGCGTCCGCCTGGACTCTTTCAGTTCGACCCCTTTTCTCAGTTTGTTTTTACGCTCTCAGGACGTTTGTACTGTAAACACAGAGCCAGCTGACTCTCAGGCCTGCAGGGGATTCTGGGTCATCAGACGTCTTTTCAACGCTTGCAGCCCGTCATGTCCAACATGAACACAGGCGGACAGGAAGCGCTTACGTACACGCCACCATCGCCAGGACATTTCAGCGAAACACATGCACACTTTTCAACAAAGCTAATGCATTTCTATAGTTTGCATCACATCGCTTTTCCAATGATGATATACTTTTCAGCCGACGTTTCTATTCAGCATCAATACTGCAGCTTGGTGATCGTGATGCGGACCTCCATCTCCTCACGATGCACCGATCCCCCGGCCTGATTGCAGCTTCCACTTGGACAGATACACAACATGTGGATGTTCTCATTTGTAAAATGAAATGATGGTCAACATGATAACAGGGTTATTATGCACTTCCCTAATGACCATTTAAGTACACAGCTCAGATTAAGTAACCTGCTAAGAATATCTTCCTTACATCTGTTGCATCTGCAGATAACAGTCCAGCAGCAGATCAGCATCTAATGTCTCCGCATAAAATGATCCACGAGAACAACGCAGCGCATAAATAAAGACCTGGAGCCGCGTTACACTACTCACACAGACATAACAACCCATCAAAGAGGTCGTAGTCCATATTTTAGTGTCGATGGTGTGAAGGTTCGACGGCTACGAGGGCACTCGGGCGGGGCCGAGGGTCGAATGCTCGACCTTGCGGCGTTCACCAAGGTGAAACCTCGTGTGTGTGCACCCGCCCTGTGGTTAGATGTGAGGTTCAAGTGCTTCGGTCCGTGAGGTCTGAGTGTGTGTGGGCTGCTCGTCTTCCTCAGTAGAAAGTCTGCGTAATCCCGTTAGCGAGGATCGAGGCCAGACTTCTCAACCGGCGTGACCGACAGCTCCGAGTGGCCTCCAAACTCGGCGGATGTGATTACATAATCTCATTAACCTCGGTGTTTCCTGTAACTCAGCCGGCGTAGAATGGACACATCCTCTCTCTCTGTGTGATCGTCCTCCTCTTCCTCCGGCTCGCCGGGTCGTTGGTTTCGCTCTTCATGCTTTGTTATGTCGGGCGGTAGCAGAGTCAGCTGTGGGATTTAAAACCATGTGGCTCTTAAATCACTTGTACGACGGGTTTTGAACACGCCGCCGCTCCTGAGGAGAGCGGCCACAAGGTGGCGGCGTCGGTGCAGCTGCTGCAGGCCGGTGCTGCCAGGGTGGAGGCCTCAATGGGTTATGAGAGAGACTGGGCTTTATTTATTTATTGCATCTTCGTTAGTCCGTCCTTAATGGTGCTGTGGTCTCCACGTTAATCTGCATCTCATGCCATCAAAAGCATTTCTCCCTCCAGCTCCATCAACGACGACAAGTCTGTGTGTCAACTCGTCTCCTGAGTGTTTCATTTAAGTCTTCTTTCCTTTTTTACAGGCAGTAACATTTGAAATAGTTTGTTGTTTTTCAGATTTCACTTTTGGAACAAGCTGCATTCTTTACTAACTGCTGCCTTTCGCTGCTTTTTCTTCTTCTTCTTCTTCTTCTTCTTCTTCACCTTCTTCTTTTTCTTCTTCTTCTTCTTCTTCTTCTTCTTCTTCTTCTTCTTCTTTTTCTTTTTCTTCACCTTCTTCTTCTTCTTCTTCACATTCTTTTTTTTCTTCTACTTCTTCTTCTTCACCTTCTTCTTCTTCTTCTTCTTCACCTTCTTCTTCTTCTTCTTTTTCTTCTTCTTCACCTTCTTCTTCTTCTTCTTTTTCTTCTTCTTCACCTTCTTCTTTTTCTTCTACTTCTTCTTCTTCACCTTCTTTTTCTTCTTCACCTTCTTCTTCTTCACATTCTTCTTCTTCTTTTTCTTCTTCTTCACCTTCTTCTACTTCTTCTTCTTCTTCACCTTCTTCTTTTTCTTCTACTTCTTCTTCACCTTCTTTTTTTTCTTCTTCTTCTTCTTCACCTTCTTCTTCTTCACTTTCTTCTTCACATTCTTCTTCTTTGTGACCTTCTTCTTCACCTTCTTCTTCTTCTTCTTCACCTTCTTCTTCTTCTTCTTCACCTTCTTCACCTTCTTCTTCTTCACCTTCTTCACCTTCTTCTTCTTCTTCACCTTCTTCTTCTTCTTCTCCTCGTGGCTCTCCGGTGACGGTGGAGTAAAAAGGTTGAGCTCCTGATGCAGTTTTCCTCTCACAGAAGACACGTTTTTATCAGATCTGAGCTTCTGTCTTTGTCACTTTCCTGTTACACACCAGCTCTGAGTCCTGACCTTCAAGTGAATACGGCTTTTCATTTGACTCCATGATGATGATGATGATGATGAGTGTGTCTGGGTCGTCGGTGGCGCTCGAGGCTTCGTGATGTTCGTCATCGTGTCCGACGAACGCTTTGCTCCGAAGCCAAAGTGAATCATCTGCATCTGATCTGCGGCTCGAGGCGGCGTCTCTGTCCCGTCCTTTAGATCTATAACCTCCTTGTTAGAGGAGCAACATGTGCTCCGTGTTCCCTCTGAGGGCTTGCTTTATGAGCGATATTAAAGAGCTGAAGCTTTTCATTAATTTAATTCATTCAGTTGATTATATTAGGACGTTTATGCAAAGACTCCTCAGAGCCCAAGACGACGCCTTCAGATTACTGACACTCACGCTCACAATTATGAGATTGAGTTGTCTCATTGATCCGTCTGGTGGTTGTTTCAGCATTAATTGACAGTTATTGACTTGTTGATAGAAGTGTTTGTGTCACATCGCCTGAAGCTCAAAGTGCCCCAAGTTTCTAATTCAACATCGTATATGTTTATATATACATGCTATATTTTGCTTGAAGAGCGGGTTCTAATTAAGCGTCCCTCCAACTGGCATGAAAGTCAGTAATTGGTGGTTATAAAGCTGCCGTTTC